>NC_069500.1:192236824-192356209 GCF_027579735.1 Bombina bombina
TATATATATATATATATATATATATATATATATATATATATATATAGAGAGAGAGAGAGAGAGAGAGAGAGAGAGAGATAGAGAGAGAGAGAGAGAGAGAGAGAGAGAGAGATAATATGTGTATGTATATATATATATATATATATATATATATATATACACACACACATATTTAAATATACATATATATATATATATATATATACACACACACATATACATATATACATATACACACACATATACAGATATACATATACACATATACATATATACAGTTTTAGTAAATGCAAATTACTACATAGCACCACACTTTCCCACGATTAAACACAGTGACATAGTTCACTTATTGTATTGGGTAATACAGGGGTGTATTACACTATTGCTAGTAGTGCCATTGGTTCTTTCTTTGTTCTTATATATATATATATATATATATATACTGTATATATGCATACACACACACACATATATTTATATACACATATATATATATACAGACACATAGATATATATCAAAACAATAGCACCCGCTCTAAAAAGGATATAAAGTGTATAGTTATGGAACACCTGACAAACTGAATACCAGCAGGTGAACCAGTGCACGGAATCCAGAAGCTATAATATGAATTAAATAAGAAATGCACTAAGATGGGTTATTCCAGCACACACTAAATATAGACCACTATTACCAAGAATATATTGTCGTGCAAAAAAATCCACAGGGAGCCACCAGGTAAGATCAGAATAAAAGCAAAGCATTTATTACATTTCTACAATCCTAATCTATAAACTACCATATATAGTTGGGAATGTGGTGATTCTGAAAAAACAGGATTATGTAAATAAATGAATGTTTGAGACAACTTAATATCAAAACACATTATGAACTATTAAGGAAAGACCCTACGTTTGAGTATAAACTTATACTTGACAAGATTCTGTTAGAAGCATTTAAGGAAGGAACAATTAACAACAATGAATATCAATATATGAAAAATGAGTTCCCGGTGGTCCCCACTTTCTATACGATTCCCAAGTTGCATAAAAATAAACATCAGCCCCCTGGGAGACCCATTATGGCAGGGATCAATGGTTTATGTGAGAATGCTGGCAAATATATTGATTGGTGTTTACGGCCACACCTTTTGTCTTTACCATCTTATGTGAAAGACACTAGAGATGTCCTTAAAAAATTGGACAATATTAGTGTCAGTACAGCCACAATTTTGGTTTCTATAGATGTTGAAGCTTTATATTCATGCATCCCACATAGTCAAGGTATAGAAGCGTGTAAATATTATTTAACACAAAGAGGATCACAATAAGAAAAACACACCCATTTTGTACTTCAGTTACTTAATTTTATGTTGGAACATAATTATTTTTTATTTGCTAAAAAATATTATAGACAATTAATGGGTACAGCTATGGGGGCGTGTTGTGCCCCCACATATGCTTGTCTCTACCTGGGCATGTGGAGGCGAACAATATTATAGATATATCAGCAGAATATGAACCAATGATTGATCTTTGGGCACACTATATTGATGATGTCCTCCTGCTATGGAATGGCACTGTAAAAAATTTACATACCTTTATGCAAAGTCTTAATAATAACTCTTTCAACTTAAAATATATGAATATAGTGACTGTGAATTAACCTTTCTTGATTTGAAGATTATGAAGAGGGGAAATATTCTTGTCACTGAATCTCATAGGAAACCAACGTCAGCAAATACATTGTTGTTAGCTAGCAGCCATCATCCAAAAACCCAGATTGAATCCATTCCTGTGGGGAAGTTTCTTAGGCATCGTAGAAACTGCTCCACAGATGAAGGATTTAAACTTCAGGCAGTGGACCAAACAAAAAGATTTTTAGCAAGAGGTTACCCGACCAAATGTATTAAGGAGGGCTATAAAAGAGCTAAGGCATCTGATAGAGAAACTTTATTATACAAGGATAAATAATGCAAACAGTCAATAGTAAGATATACTTCAGTATATAACGATAGATGGCAAGACATAAGAGCTATTTTAAAGAAACATTGGAATCTTCTTACCTTAGACTCAGAGGTAAAAGAAATTGTAGGTGAATATCCCTCATTAACAGCAAAAAAAGCCCCCTCATTGAAAGATAAACTTGTAGCTAGCCACTTTGTAAATACAAATTTAAGTGAGAATTGGTTAGCAAAAAAGAAAAAAGAGAATGGATCTTTTATATGCAGAAAATGCATTATCTGTAAGTTTATGCTTAAAGGGGATACAATTGTCAATTTGGAAGGAAGAATTTTTAGAATAAAGGGACATATAACATGCAAAAGTATTGGAGTAGTATATATGGTGACTTGTACTTGTCTTAGATTCTATATAGGAAAAACCTATAGAGAATTACATGAAAGAATAAAAGAACATAGGAGAGACATTTTGAATGAAAATATTAAAACTAGTGGGATTGCTCAACATTTTCAGGATCACCATAATAGTTTAGATACAGATCTAAGACGGATGGGTTTGGAGCTGATAGATCTAAAGGATAGGGGTGGAGATATTGACCAGTTATTACTGAAGGCAGAATGTAAGTGGATATATAATCTGAACTCCTTAAAAGATAATGACCTAAATGAAGAAATCAATTATGCTCCTTTCCTAAGTTAAAATGTACAAATTAACATTCTCCTATATTATTTTCTTAATTTTAAGAGATGAATAAATTGCTAGTTACATAAATATTTGCATATGCTCTTTATGCCCTGGCTTCGATAATATAGACAATTCTGGGCTGTGCTATTAAAGTCTGTCAAATAGACAATATATGGATATTATAGATATCCATATATTAGTATCCAAGTATAATTTGTAATATAGTTAGTATTAAACACTTTGTTTCAAATTCCCACTCTCTTATGTATGATATGAATACGTATAGATATAGGTATATATTTGTTTGCTATGTAACTAAACATAATGAATATGTGTGAGTATAGTGAGTAATCCAATACAGTATATTTCACCGGAACCAATCATGGGATGGCTATATAAGTTGCTAAAACGGAACCAATGTTATGACGCTTGAAAAAGCCCTACACTAATTACAAAGGGTGAAACGCGCGTAGCGTTAAAGTCATGCCTCTGTGAAGCTGGAGGAGTGGGACGCCAACCTTGGATGATATCGGCCTGTATTGTTTCACCAGGTGAATTTCAGCAGAATGTACAGTCTATTTGATGGGGAGACGGAGGGGCAGCTCTGACCGCGGAATCGTTAAGAGAACTGCATACTTGGTCTGGTGAGCTGTAGGCTGTTTAAGCCTTGAAAAACCCGGTCTCTGGTTCATTTACTTATGGACGCTGTGCTGATTTCTTTCTGTCCACTTATGCACTCAGGATTTCTTTGTGCTCTTTCGCCTGACTGGGGTCCTCCATTCCGAGACTTTAGTCTGGATGTCATTCCAACTCCTCAATTTCCGATAATCTTGGGTCTCCCCTGGCTTCGGTTGTACGACCCTACGTTTTCCTGGGCTCAAGGCAAACTCACTTCTTGGGGTTCTTCGTGTCGGATCAAGTGTTTGCATAACCCCGTTAAGCGTTCAGTCACCATAGCAAGTACTACAGAAACCTCAAACTCCTTACCTAATTGCTATCTGGACTTTCTTTATGTGTTCTCCAAAATAGAGCCGGAATGTCTTCCTCCACATCATCCCTTTTATTGCCCCGTAGACCTGCTCCCTGGAGCTCCTTTACCCCGTAGCAGGACGTACCGTCTTTCTAGACCCGAAAACCTAGCCCTAGAAGAATATATCAAAGATAACCTGGCTAGAGGGTTTATAAGACCATCTTCCTCTCCTGTGGGGGCTGGCTTCTTTTTTTTGGAAAAAAAGGACGGAGGCCTTCGGCCCTGTATAAATTTTAGGGGTCTAAATCAAATCACTGTTAAGAACAGTTATCCATTGCCACTTATCCCCGAATTGTTCCCCTATCTGCAAGGCTCCACTATATTCACCAAGTTGGATCTTCGTGGCGCGTACAATCTCGTCCGTATGCGCAAAGAAGATGAATGGAAAATAGCATTTAACACCCGCTTTGGGCACTACGAATATCTTGTCATGCCTTTCGGGCTCTGCAATGACTCTGCAGTGTTCCAACACTTTGTTAAAGAGATTTTCCGGGATTATTTGAACACCTTCGTAATAATCTATCTAGATGATATCATCATCTTTTCACAAACCTATCAAGATCATGTATCCCATGTCAGGAAAGTGCTTCAACGTCTTAGGGATAATCATCTGTTTGCCAAGATGGAAAAGTGTTCTTTCCACCAGGACTCTATTCCATTTCTGGGATATGTGATATCTGAGACTGGCTTCGAAATGGATCCTACCAAACTCAATGCCATACTAGAGTGGCCTAGACCTGACTCCCTTAAAGCTCTCCAGCGTTTCCTAGGCTTTGCCAGTTACTATAGGAAGTTCATCAAATGTTTTGCCAGTATAACGGCACCCCTTATCTCTCTGACTAAAAAAGGGCAAAACTGCAAAGAATGGTCTTCAGATGCTGTACAGGCCTTTGACTCTCTAAAAAAAAGCTTTTGCTTATGCCCCTATTCTTCATCACCCTAATCCGGAACATCAATTCATCCTGGAAGTGGATGCTTCCTCTGTGGCTGCAGGAGCAGTCCTTTCCCAACGTATTCCAGAGTCTGGTAAGATCCACCCGGTCGGCTTCTTCTCCAAGAAATTCACCTCATCAGAATTAAATTATGATGTGGGCAACAAGGAATTTCTGGCCATCAAAATGGCCTTAGACAAATGGAGACACTGGCTAGAGGGTACCATTCAGCCCTTCTCAATCCTCACGGATCATAAGAATCTACTTTATCTCCAGACAGTCAAACGTTTGAATTCCAGGCAAGCTCGATGGTCCTTGTATTTCTCTTGGTTCCATTATGTTTTATCCTATATTCCTGGCACAAAGAATATCAAAGCAGATGCTTTGTCAAGGCAGTTCCAAACCTCTAATGCTCCAGAATCTGGCAACATCCTCCACCCTCATGAGATCATAGCTCTACTATCGGCCTCTACTTTACAAGAACTACAAGCTGCTCAAGAAAATCTTCCCTCCACTTGCAAACCCCCTGCTGGTCTTTTTTTGTTCCTGAACATCTCCGATCTAAATTGTTATCATGGGCTCATGACAATCCCCTTTCCGGACATCCAGATATCAGCAACACTATTTGGAAACGTAAGCAACATGTTTGGTGGCCCTCTTTAACTCGGGATGCCAAAGAGTATGTTTCTGCCTGTACCACATGTGCATCCAACAAGGTACCTCGACAATTGCCTTCTGGTTTACTTCAAGCTCTCTCTGTTCCTCATGTGCCTTGGACTCATTTATCCATGGATTTTGTTACTGGTCTCCATCTGCTGGAAACAATACCATTTGGGTTATAGTTGACAGATTCACCAAGTCAGCCCATTTTGTGCCGTTGTCTGGCTTACCCTCTGCTAAAACCCTATCCGAATTGTTTATTCAGCATATTGTGAGACTTCATGGCTTCCCTCTAGATATTGTCTTGGACAGGGGGATTCAGTTTGTGTCTCGGGTTTTGGAAATCTCTCTGTAAACAACTGGGTATTACCATCTCCTTGTCCACTTCTCATCACCCCCAGTCCAACGGCCAAACAGAGAGGGTCAATCAGTGCTTGGAAACATACCTTAGGCATCATGTGGATCATCTACACTCTAACTGGACCCGTTACTTGCCTCTAGCTGAATTGACTCACAATGCCCAATACAATTCTTCTCTTAGAACTTCTCCCTTTAAAGTAGCTCATGGATTTCAACCCAGAACATTTCCACTTCATGTCTCTCCTTCGGAGATTCCTGCTGCTGACCTCTCTGTCCACAGACTTTGTCGCCATTGGCGAAAGATCGTCCTTCTTCTCACCAAAGCTTCTAACCGATATAAATACTATGCTGATCGCAAACGCAAGAAGGTCCCCAAGTATCGTCCTGGAGACAAGGTTTGGGTCTTTACACGTCATCTTCATCTCAAGCAACCCTCTACTAAGCTGGGACCACGTTATGTCGGTCCTTTCTGGATTCTGAGTCGAGTTTGCACTACTGCTTATTGTGTAGCTCTTCCTAGGACTCTCAAGGCTCATCCAGTGTTTCATGTCTCTCTTCTGAAACCTGCCACCTTTAATAGATACTCCAGACCTAAGACCACTCCTCCTCCTCTTCTGGTTCAAGGACAACCGGAGTTTGAAGTCAGTCACATCATCGATTCCAAACTTCGTGGCAAAGTGTTATACTATCTCATCCACTGGAAAGGCTACCCTGTCACGGAGCGGTCTTGGGAACCAGCTCGTCAAGTTCATGCTCCTACTTTGATCAAGGCTTTTCATAGAGCTCAGAAAAAACGGGTGATAGAGGGAAGCGCCAATATAGGCTGAGGTAAATGAGGACAAAAGGGATAGGTCTAAAAGAATCTAATTAATTAAAAAACAAAATTTATGCTTACCTGATAAATTTCTTTCTCTTGTGGTGTATCCAGTCCACGGGTTCATCCATTACTTGTGGGATATTCTCCTTCCCAACAGGAAGTTGCAAGAGGACACCCACAGCAGAGCTGTCTATATAGCTCCTCCCCTAACTGCCACTCCCAGTCATTCGACCGAAGACAAGCAAGAAAAAAGGAGAAACTATAGGGTGCAGTGGTGACTGTAGTTTAAAAATAAAAAACACCTGCCTTAAAGTGACAGGGCGGGCCGTGGACTGGATACACCACAAGAGAAAGAAATTTATCAGGTAAGCATAAATTTTGTTTTCTCTTGTAAGGTGTATCCAGTCCACGGGTTCATCCATTACTTGTGGGATACCAATACCAAAGCTTTACGACACGGATGAAGGGAGGGACAAGGCAGGAACTTAAACGGAAGGCACCACTGCCTGCAAGACCTTTCTCCCAAAAATAGCTTCCGAGGAAGCAAAAGTATAAAATTTGTAGAATTTAGAAAAAGTATGAAGCAAAGACCAAGTCGCCGCCTTACAAATCTATTCAACAGAGGCCTCATTTTTAAAAGCCCATGTGGAAGCTGTAATTCTTTCAGGAGGCTGCTGGCTAGCAGTCTCATAAGCTAAACTGATTATTCTTCTCAGCCAAAAAGAAAGAGAAGATGCCGAAGCCTTTTGGCCTCTCCTCTGTCCAGAATAGACGACAAACAATGCAGATGTTTGACGAAAATCCTTAGTAGCTTGTAAATAAAACTTTAAAGCACGAACCATGTCAAGATTGTGTAATAGACGTTCCTTCTTTGAAGAAGGATTAGGACACAGTGACGGAACAACAATCTCCTGATTGATATTCTTATTAGATACCACCTTAGGAAGAAAACCAGGTTTGGTACGCAAAACTACCTTATCTGCATGGAAAATCAGATAAGGGGAATCACATTGTAAAGCAGATAACTCCGAAACTCTTCGAGCCGAGGAGATAGCTACTAAAAACAGAACTTTCCAAGATAAAAGCTTGATCTCTATGGAATGCAGAGGTTCAAACGGAACCCCTTGAAGAACTTTAAGAACTAAATTTAAACTCCATGGCGGAGCAACAGGTTTAAACACAGGCTTGAATCTAACTAAATCCTGGCAAAACACCTGAACATCTGGAACATCTGCCAGACGCTTGTGCAGAAGAATAGACAGAGCAGAAATATGTCCCTTTAAGGAACTAGCTGACAATCCCTTCTCCAATCCCTCTTGGAGAAAGGATAATATCCTAGGAATCCTGACTTTACTCCATGAGTAACCCTTGGATTCACACCAATGAAGATATTTACACCATATCTTATGATAGATTTTCCTGGTGACAGGCTTTCGAGCCTGAATTAAGGTATCAATGACCGACTCGGAGAAACCACGTTTTGATAAAATCAAGCGTTCAATCTCCAAGCAGTCAGCCGCAGAGAAATTAGATTTGGATGTTTGAATGGACCTTGGAGTAGAAGGTCCTGCCTCAACGGCAGAGTCCATGGTGGAAAGGATGTCATGTCCACCAGATCTGCATACCAAGTCCTGCGTGGCCACGCAGGTGCTATCAAAATCACCGAAACTCTCTCCTGCTTGATCTTGGCAATCAGACGAGGGAGGAGAGGAAATGGTGGGAACACATAAGCCAGGCTGAAGGACCAGGGCACTGCTAGAGCATCTATCAGCGCTGCCTGGGGATCCCTTGACCTGGACCCTTAACAAGGAAGCTTGGCGTTCTGACGAGACGCCATCAGATCCAGTTCTGGTTTGCCCCATAGTTGAATCAGCTGGGCAAATACCTCCGTATGGAGCTCCCACTCCCCCGGATGAAAAGTCTGCCGACTTAGAAAATCCGCCTCCCAGTTCTCTACTACTGGGATATGGATAACTGAGAGATGGCAAGAATGAACCTCTGCCCATAGAATTATCTTTAAAACCTCCAACATTGCCAGGGGGCTTCTTGTTCCCCCTGATGGTTGATATAGGCTACAGTCGTGATATTGTCCGACTGAAATCTGATGAACCTGATCGCAGCTAGTTGAGGCGAAGCCTGATCTGTCGTCACTATAGTCCACTCTGTGGAAACTCTTTCTCCTGGACAGATGGACCCGAGATAACCACCAGAGAAGAGAATCCCTGGTCTCCTGATCCAGATTTAGCAGAGGGGACAAATCTGTGTAGTCCCCATTCCACTGATTGAGCATGCAAAGTTGCAGTGGTCTGAGATGTAGGCGGGCAAACGGAACTATGTCCATTGCCGCTACCATTAGGCTGATTACTTCCATACACTGAGCCACTGACGGCCGAGAAGTGGAATGAAGAGCACGGCAGGAAGTTAGAAGCTTTGATAACCTGACCTCTGTCAGAAAAATTTTCATTTCTACTGAATCTATCAGCGTTCCTAGGAAGGAAACTCTTGTGAGAGGAGGGAGAGAACTGTTTTCTTCGTTCACCTTCCACCCGTGAGACCTCAGAAAGAACAATGTCCGTATGGGACTTGGCAATTTGAAAAGTCGACGCCTGTATCAGAATGTCGTCTAGGTAAGGAGCCACCGCTATGCCCCGTGGCCTTAGAACCGCCAGTAGGGACCCTAGAACCTTCGTAAAGATTCTTGGTGCCGCGGCTAACCCGAAGAGAAGAGCCACAAACTGGTTATGCCTGTCTAAGAAGGCGAACCTGAGGAACTGATGATGATCTCTGTGAATCGGAATGTGGAGATAAGCATCCTTTAAGTCCACGGTAGTCATATATTGACCCTCCTGGATCATAGGGAGGATGGTTCGGATAGTCTCCATCTTGAAGGATGGGACCCAGAGAAATTTGTTTAGGATCTTGAGATCCAAGATTGGTCTGAAAGTTCCCTCTTTTTTGGGAACTATAAACAGATTTTAATAGAAGCCCTGCCCCTGTTCCTCCCTTGGAACTGGGTGGATCACTCCTATAACCAGTAGGTCTTGAACACAACGTAAGAATACCTCTCTCTTTATCTGGTTTACAGATAATTGTGAGAGATGAAATCTCCCCTTTGGAGATGAAGCTTTGAAGTCCAGAAGATATCCCTGGGAAACAATCTCTAATGCCCATGGATCCTGGAAGTCTCTTGCCCAAGCCTGGGCGAAGAGAGAAAGTCTGCCCCCTACTAGATCCGGTCCCGGATCGGGGGCTACTCCTTCATGCTGTCTTAGAGGCGGCAGCAGGTTTTTTGGCCTGCTTCCCCTTGTTTCAAACTGGTTCGGTCTCCAGACTGGTTTGGACTGGGCGAAATTTCCCTCTTGTTTTGCATTAGAGGAAGCTGAAGCTGCGCCACTCTTGAAGTTTCGAAATGAACGAAAATTATTCTGTTTGGTCCTTAATTTATTGGACCTATCCTGAGGAAGGGCGTGACCTTTTCCTCCAGTAATATCAGAAATGATCTCCTTCAGGCCCGGCACGAATAGGGTCTGTCCTTTGAAGGGGATGTTAAGAAGCTTAGACTTTGAAGTAACGTCTGCTGACCAGGACTTAAGCCATAGCGCCCTGCGTGCCAGAATGTCAAAACCTGAATTCTTAGCCGTTAGTTTGGTTAGATGAAAAACGGCGTCAGAAATAAAGGAATTAGCTAACTTGAGAGCTTTAATCATGTCTAAAATATCATCTAACGGGGTCTCCACCTGTAGAGCCTCCTCAAGAGACTCGAACCAAAAAGCCGCTGAAGCAGAAACTGGGGCAATGCATGCAAGAGGCTGGAGAATAAAACCTTGATGGGTAAAAAATTTCTTGAGGAGACCCTCCAATTTTTTATCCATAGGATCTAAGAAAGCACAACTGTCCTCGACGGGGATAGTTGTACACTTAGCTAGGGTAGAAACAGCACCCTCCACCTCAGGGACTGTCTGCCACGAATCTCGTATAGCGACATCTATGGGAAACATCTTTTTAAAAGCAGGAGGGGGAGAGAACGGAACACCTGGTCTATCCCATTCCTTAGTAATAATTTCCGAGAACCTCTTAGGGACTGGAAAGACATCAGTGTAAACAGGCACTGCAAAGTATTTGTCCATTTTACACAATTTCTCTGGAACTACAATGGGGTCACAGTCATCCAGAGTCGCTAAAACCTCCCTGAGCAATAAGCGGAGGTGTTCAAGCTTAAATTTAAAGGCTGTCATTTCAGAATCGGACTGAAGTATCGTCTTCCCTGAATCTGAAATCTCACCCTCAGATAGCAACTCCCTTGCCGCGGCTTCGGAGCATTGTGAGGGTATATCAGACGTAGCTACTAAAGCGTCAGAAAGCTCTGTATTTGTTCTAGCCCCAGAGCTGTCTCGCTTTCCTTGTAACCCTGGCAGTTTGGACAATACCTCTGTGAGGGTATTAGTCATAACTGCCGCCATGTCTTGTAAGGTAAACGCATTGGACGCGCTAGATGTACTTGGCGTCACTTGATCGGGAGTTATAGGTTCTGACACATGGGGAGAGCTAGATGGCATAACCTCCCTTTTGTCAGTCTGAGAAACCTCTGGTGATAAATCTTTAAATTCCAAAATATGGTCTTTATAATTTATAGAAATTTTAGTACATTTGGTACACATTCTAAGAGGGGGTTCCACAATGGCTTCTAAACATATTGAACAAGGAGTTTCCTCTATGTCAGACATGTTTAACAGACTAGTAATGAGACCAGCAAGCTTGGAAAACACTTTAATAAATGTGAAACAGCAATTAAACAAAAACGGTACTGTGCCTTTAAGAGAAAAAAAACTATCACATAAACTGCAAAACAGTGTTAAAAAGTAGTAAACTCTTCGAAATGTTTACAGTGTGTATAAGGGACTAAAGCAGCATTGCACCCACTTGTAAATGGGGGATTAACCCTTTAGGCCCCAAAACAGATTTGAAAAACTTTAAAAAACATTAATAAACAGTTAACACCCTGTCACAGCTCTGCTGTGGCTCCTACCTGCCCTCAAATACAATTTAGGGAAGAAAATAAGCCCTCTATAGTGGTCCTCAGATGCCAGAGGACTCCTTAGGGGAAGCTGGAAGTCTCAGTCTGAATAAGAACTGCGCATCTAGGGCGCGAAAATAGGCCCCTCCCACCATGCACTTGATGTCAGAGGGCCTTAAGGAAATACTCCTAGGAGTATCTGACTAGCCATGTGGAAACTAGGCCCCAAAAAAACGATTTATCACCCTCAGAGAAAAAACGTTCTTTCTATATAACATATAAACGTTTTGACACAAAGAAATATGAGTATAAACATGAATATTACCCTTTTTTGTAAGCATGATCCCAGTCGTTGTTAAATCACTGCATCAGGCTTACCTCAATTATACAGGGCTCTGTCAGCATTTTCTAGATCTTATCATCTCTCTAGAAATAAATATACTGAACATACCTCAAAGCAGGTAATCTGCAAACCGTTCCCCCAACTGAAGTCTTTCCCATACTCTTCAGTTATGCGTGAGAACAGCAATGGACCTTAGTTACAAACCGCTAAGATCATCAACCTCCAGGCAGATTCTTCTTCTAATTTCTGCCTAGGAGTAAAACAGTACTACGTCGGTACCGTTTAAAAATAAAAAACTTGATTGAAGGTAAAAACTACACTAAGTCACCACATATCTCTTATACTCCCTATCTTGTCGAGAGTTGCAAGAGAATGACTGGGAGTGGCAGTTAGGGGAGGAGCTATATAGACAGCTCTACTGTGGGTGTCCTCTTGCAACTTCCTGTTGGGAAGGAGAATATCCCACAAGTAATGGATGAACCCGTGGACTGGTTACAAGAGAAATATAATTAATAAAAATATATATACTGGTTTAATACAGAATGACAATAATGGTAAATAATGACACATAAAATACAAATTATCAAATACAATTAATACCATGGATCCATGTTAAAAACAATGCTGTATGCAATAAGAGTAAAAAGGTTATAAAGGTGCAACAACGAAGAAGAAATATCTGTATTATCTGATTAGTACAGATATAGCTAGCCTGGAAAAGTGTCCAAATAAAATAACAGAGTCAATATGTCAATTCGTGTCCATCCAAGTTGATAATCAAATGGTGATCAGAAAATATCCAAATCAGTGTGATAAGAGTTGAGATGTAATAGAAAAAAAGTAAAAAAAAAGGTGGTGCAAAAATTTGGGTACAAAAATTGTGTAACAATACACAATTACATTATATTTTTAATCACAATTATTTTAAAAATGGAAACAAATGTTATCATCAACAATGTGGAACAGCCATGGGGACCAGGTTCATGCCCAGTTATGCTAATCTCTGTATGGGCAAATGGGAGCAAATATTCTGGGACTCCTGCCCAGCTGGCGCGGACCTGGTCCTCTATGTGAGATATATTGATGACATTTTTCTAATTTGGAAAGGTACTATGGAAGACCTACATTACACTATAGAAGTTATGAACAAGAACAAAAAGGATCTGAAATTTACCTACGAATGCAGCAAACAAGCCATACATTTTCTTGATCTCAAAATAGAAGATGTAAATAGAAAGATAGAGACTTCGACCTTCTTTAAGGAGGTCGACTGCAATAATTACATTCATAATGATAGCTGCCACCACACATCTTGGAAGGAAAACATTCCCAAAGGGCACACACAACTTTTTACCCTATATATTCTGATATGCTTACCCAAATAACTAGTCTTGATAAAGGCCAGGAGATTAAGGCCGAAAAGCGTTGACAGATTTGAGTAAGCATGTTACCTGTATATGAACCTAACAGTTGATATATTCTACATCATTGTTTGTTTCTTTTTTCACAGGTTTTTTTATCCTTATTTTGTTTTTATATAGGTTTTATATATATATTTTTTAAGTATCATCAACATTTCCCATTTGAACCACATCATCACCACTAAAGAGTTTTCGGATATACTCATTCACTATTTTTAATTTTTTATTGGACTGAATTTTTTCTTCAATTAACACGTATTGGATCAGCCAATAGAATGCGAGGTCAATTCTATTGGCTAATCCAATCAGCCAATCGGATTGAACTTCAATCCGATTGGCTGATTAAATCAACCAATCGGATTTTTCCTACCTTAATTCCGATTGGCTGATAGAATCCTATCAGCCAATCGGAATTCGAGGGACGCCATCTTGGATGACGTCATTTAAAGGAACCGTCGTTCGTCGTTAGTTCGTCATGCTGGAAGGATGCTCCGCGTCGGATGTCTTCAAGATGGAGCTGCTCCTCGTCGGATGGAAGAAGATAGAAGATGCCGCTTGGATGAAGACGTCTGCCAGTCCGGATGTCCTCTTCTGCCCGGATAGGATGAAGACTTCTGCCGGTCTGGATGTCCTCTTCTGCCCCATTGGATGAAGACTTCTGGCCGGATCGGATGACCACTTGTGCCTGGCTGGGTGAAGGCGGCTCAAGGTAGGGTGATTTTCAAGGGGGTAGTGTTAGGTTTTTTTAAGGGGGGATTTGGTGGGTTTTAGAGTAGGGGTGTGTGGGTGGTGGGTTGTAATGTTGGGGGGGTATTGTATTCTTTTTTTTACAGGTAAAAGAGCTGATTACTTTGGGGCAATGCCCCGCAAAAGGCCCTTTTAAGGGCTATTTGTAATTTAGTATAGGGTACGGAAATTTTATTATTTTGGGGGGCTTTTTTATTTTATTAGGGGGATTAGATTAGGTATAATTAGTTTAAAATTCTTGTAATTCTTTTTTTTTCTGTAATTTAGTGGGGGGTTTTTTCTTAGTTTATTTAATTTAATTGTAATTAATTGTAGGTAGTTTAGGTAATTAGTTTAATGATAGTGTAGTGTTAGGTGTAATTGTAACTTCGGTTATGGTTTATTTTACCGGTAATTTTGTCTTTATTTTAGCTAGGTAGTTATTAAATAGTTAATAACTATTTAATAACTATTCTACCTAGTTAAAATAAATACAAAGTTGCCTGTAAAATAAAAATAAACCCTAAGCTAGATACAATGTAACTATTAGTTATATTGTAGCTATATTAGGGTTTATTTTATAGGTAAGTATTTAGTTTTAAATAGGAATACTTTAGTTAATAATAGTAATATTATTTAGATTTATTTAAATAATAATTAAGTTAGGGGGGTGTTAGGGTTAGACTTAGGTTTAGGGGTTAATAACTTTATTATAGTGGCAGTGACGTTGGCGGCGGCAGATTAGGGGTTAATAAATTTAATATAGTTGCAGCGATGTTGGGGGGGCAGATTAGGGGTTAATAACTATAATGTAGGTGTCGGCGATGTTGGGGGCAGCAAATTAGGGGTTAATAAGTGTAAGATTAGGGGTGTTTAGACTCGGGGTTCATGTTAGGGTGTTAGGTGCAGACATAAAATTAATTTCCCCATAGGAAACAATGGGGCTGCGTTAGGAGCTGAACGCTGCTTTTTTGCAGGTGTTAGTTTTTTTTTCAGCCAGCTCAGCCCCATTGTTTCCTATGGGGAAATTGTGCATGAGCACGTTTAGCCAGCTTACCGCTACCGTAAGCAATGCTGGTATCTAGGTGAGATGTGGAGCTACATTTTGCTCAATGCTCACTTTTCTGAGGCTAACGCCGGCTTGCAGAAAACTCGTAATACAAGCGTTGTCTTAAGGGAGCGGTAAGGAACAAAGGAGCGTTAGCACCGCACAGTTTTATTTAAAAAGAATAGTTGTCTCTTGATGTTGTTGTTTGCAGGCATTTTTTTGCAGCAGTTCAAAAAATATGTTGTGCTTTTGAAAATGGATGTGCGCCGATACCTTTTTGTTGTGCTAAAAAAAACAAATTTTGTATCTGTATTTAAAAATAATCAGGGAGACTGACCATCTCCCATTAGTTTAAGCACCCCACCCAGCTCAGGTGTGCTCGTGACAGTGTAATGGAGTTGTGAATATTAAGCTAGGGAGTCTCATTCTATTATGAAGAGTAAAAGCAGGAATGATTCAGCCATCTGTGGCAAAAGGACTGTAGTGTTAGGACTAGTCTATATTGGGGCACCTTGTAAGTGGTGACTGGCTAAGCAAAATATGGCCATATTGTGTGACTAAGATCCCAATTTTATTTAAAAAGAATAGTTGTCTCTTGATGTTGTTTGCAGGCATTTTTTTGCAGCAGTTCAAAAAATATGTTGTGCTTTTGAAAATGGATGTGTGCCGATACCTTTTTGTTTGTGTAATTACTGGGTCATGTTTGCAGCACTCCCAACTCCCAAAGATGTGTATATAAACTTTTTGTAAGGTGTGCTAAAAAAACAAATTTTGTATCTGTATTTATATATATATATATATATATATATATATATATATACACACACATATATATATACACATATAAAAATAAGCTTAACCCCTTAACGACGCATGTCGTACAGGGTACGTCGCACACAACCTGGTCTTAAAAGACCAGCGAAGTACCCTGTACGACATTAGGGGTTTAAAGTGTCTGGAAGCGATCCTGCTCGCTTCCAGACGCTTTCCGGTTATTGCAGTGATGCCTCGATATCGAGGCATCCTGCAATAACACCCCTTGGCCATCCGATGCAGAGAGAGCCACTCTGTGGCCCTCTCTGCACCGGACATCGATGGCCGGTATCGTTGGTGGGTGGGAGCCTGTGTGGGAGGCGGGTGGCGGCCATTGATGTTGATCGGTGATGTGCAGGGGGGCGGGATCATGGGTGGGGATGTCCGGGGGCGCGCACGGATGCGCGCGCATGCATGGGAGGGCGGGGGCGTGCAAGGGGTGGGAGCGGGTGGGAACCGCTACACTACAGAAAAAGTTGGAGTACAAATTAAAAAAAAAATGATAAAAAAGTAAAAAAAAAAAAAAAAAAGATCAGGCAGGTGGTGGGGGTTGGTCTGTGGGGGGGGGGAAAGCTACACTACAGAAAAAAAAAACAAATAAAAAAAAACTACTTTTTTTTGCAAACTGGGTACTGGCAGACAGCTGCCAGTACCCAAGATGGCCCCCAATAAGGCAGATGGGGAGAGTTAGAGAGCTGTTTTTGGGGGGATCCGGGAGGTTGGGGGCTAAGGGGGGATGCTACACCACAGCATACGTAAATATGCTTTTTTTAAAAACCTTTTATTTTAGTACTGGCAGACTTTCTGCCAGTACTTAAGATGGCGGGGACAATTGTGGGGTGGGGGAGGGAAGGCAGCTGTTTGGGAGGGATCAGGGGGTCTGATGTGTCAGGTGGGAGGCTGATCTCTACACTAAAGCTAAAATTATCCCTGCAAGCTCCCTACAAACTACCTAATTAACCCCTTCACTGCTAGCCATAATACACGTGTGATGCGCAGCAGCATTTAGCGGCCTTCTAATTACCAGAAAGCAATGCCAAAGTCATATATGTCTGCTATTTCTGAACAAAGGGGATCCCAGAGAAGCATTTACAACCATTTGTGCCATAATTGCACAAGCTGTTTATAAATAATTTCAGTGAGAAACCTAACATTGCGAAAAAAATTAAGTTTTTTTTAAATTTGATCGCATTTGGCGGTGAAATGGTGGCATTAAATTAAATATACCAAAATGGGCCAAGATCAATACTTTGGGTTGTCTGCTATACTACACTTAAAAAATTAACTCTACAAGCTCCGTAATTAACCCCTTCACTACTGGGCATAAAACACGTGTGGTGCACAGTGGCATTTAGCAGCCTTCTAATTACCAAAAAGCAACGCCAAAGGCATATAAGTCTGCCATTTCTGAACAAAGGGGATCCCAGAGAAGCATTTACAACCATTTATGCCATAATTGCATAAGTTGTTTGTAAATAATTTCTGTGAGAAACCTAAAGTTTGTGAAAAAGTGAACAATTTTTTTTATTTGATCGCATTTGGCGGTGAAATGGTGGCATGAAATCTACCAAAATGGGCCTAGATCAATACTTTGGGATGTCTTCTAAAAAAAATATATACATGTCAAGGGATATTCAGGTATTCCTGACAGATATCAGGGTTCCAAAGTAACTAGCGCTCATTTTGAAAAAAAAGTGGTTTTGAAATAGCAAAGTGCTTCTTGTATTTATTTCCCTATAACTTGCAAAAAAAGCAAAGAACATGTTAACATTGGGTATTTCTAAACTCAGGACAAAATTTAGAAACTATTTAGCATGGTTGTTTTTTGGTGGTTGTAGATGTGTAACAGATTTTGGGGCTCAAAGTTAGAAAAAGTGTGTTTTTTTTCCATTTTTTCCTCATATTTTATATTTTTAATAATAAATTATAAGATATGATGAAAATAATGGTATCTTTAGAAAGTCCATTTAGTGGCGAGAAAAACGGTATATAATATGTGTGGGTACAGTAAATGAGTAAGAGGAAAATTACAGCTAAACACAAACACCGCAGAAATGTAAAAATAGCCCTGGTCCTTAAGGGAAAGAAATTGAAAAATGGCCTTTGTCCTTAAGGGGTTAAAGGGACACTGAACCCAATTTTTTTCTTTCGAGATTCAGATAGAGCATGAAATTTTAAGCAACTTTCTAATTTACTCCTATTATAAAATTTTCTTCATTCTCTTGGTATCTTTATTTGAAATGCAAGAATTTAAGTTTAGATGCCGGCCCATTTTTGGTGAACAACCTAGGTTGTCCTTGCTGATTGGTGGATAAATTCCTCCACCAATAAAAAAGTGCTGTCCAGAGTTCTGAAACCCAAAAAAAACTTAGATGCCTTCTTTTTCAAATAAAGATAGGAAGAGAACAAAGAAAAATTGATAACAGGAGTAAATTAGAAAGTTGCTTAAAATTGCATGCTCTATCTGAATCACGAAAGAAAAAATTTGGGTTCAGTGTCCCTTTAAGGAGTATGTTTATTGAAAGTTATATTTTTTTGAAACCTGTTTCATCTTAAAGGGACGTTATACACTCTTTTTTTCTTTGCATAAATGTTTTGTAGATGATCTACTTATATAGCCCATAAAGTTGTTTTTTTTTTAGTTTTTTTTTTTAAATGTATAGTTTTGCTTATTTTTAAATAACATTCCTCTGATTTTCAGACTCCTAACCAAGTTTTATGAGAATACCGTCAGCTACCTTCTCCAGCTTGCTCCTTTTTGTGTAAAGGGTCTTTTCATATGCAAAAGAAGGGGGAGGGGGAGTGTCTTATTTGCCACTTGCAGTGGGCTTTCCAGTTACCTTTTCAACAGAGCTAGACTGAGAGCTTCTAAGTAAGTTTTAAAACCGTTTTATACTGGATTTTTATATCAGTATCTGTGCATGTAATTCTTTATAGTAGTGTCTATTACATGTAGTTATATGAAAATGAGTGTATATGGTCCCGTTAAGTATTATGTTTATAGTATGTGATATTTTTCTAATACTTGTTTCGGGTTAATTATTATGTTTATATTATATCTTATTTTTGTAAAATATGTTGCGTGCACGCGCACGTATAATAAGTACAATTGGAACCGAATGGGGTAGGGAGTAGCTGCAGTGGGGGGAGAAGCGCAAGGAATAGTGAGGTGTTCTAAAACTGAATTTTAATGCATGGGGCAGGGATAGTGGGAGTAGCTGTAGTGGGGGGCGGAGCGCCGGAGATTGTCGAGTGCCAGGGGAAACTCCTGTCGATGGTGAAACCATTCTCAGCATAACACTGGTAGTCGCGTCTAGTGTAGTTTCTGACAAGCTATGAACTCCTTGCCCCTGTATGGCTTTGTAATTGGCTTTTGGCAAGGTGTTATTTCGGTTAGAACACTGATCAGTTGCGCTTCTAGCAGCTGAAAGGAAGTCTCGATGTGATTCAGAACTGTCTTTTACCAACTATCCACAGCCGCCATTTTCCTATTTAAAGGGACATTATACACTAGATTTTTCTTTGCATAAATGTTTTGTAGATTATCTATTTACATAGCCCATACAGGGTTTTTTTTGTTTTGTTTTTTAATATAGTTTTGCTTATTTTTACATAACATTGCTCTGATTTTCAGACTCCTAACCAAGCCCCAAAGTTTTAGGAGAATACTGATGTATACTTACTTCAGCTTGCTCCTGTTTGTGTAAAGGGTCTTTTCATATGCAGAGGAAGGGGGAGTGTCTGTTATTTCCCACTTGCAGTGGGTGTTCCAGCTACTTTTAAAACAGAGCTAAACTGGGAGCTTCTAAGTACGTTTTTATACGGTTTTATACTGGATTTTTAGATCAGTATCTGTGCATATTATTCTATATTTCTTTCTTGCAGTTATATGAAAATTGATGTATACTGTCCCTTTAAGGCACACAGAATCGGACCTAATATTATGTCCAGAGCAACTCCACTGGTTTAACTCAGCAATCCGGGTGTAAAGTATAAGCAGTGGTTTAGGTACTTTGAGCTGTAAATCTCGCTATAACTGTCTCTGAACTTTTAGTAACAGTAACTGTAGTCTGTAACAGATACAATAAAAAGTGAAGAGGAAGAAATGGTTGGTGTGGAAACAGTCCAGAGGGAATAAGTGTCAAAGAAGTGTTGCACGAAAATAATTCCTGATGGAAAAATATTAATCCAAACTGCTCAAATGTTCAAAGTATAAGGGCATACAAAGCACCTAATTTCTCCTTGTGTGTTGATAAAAAGACCATCCGGAATGACACTTAAAGATCAATTCGCTTAAATCAACAGCGGGGTTCCTCCGCCCCTCTGTATGAAGTAATGAGTGGAGAACAGACCCAAGGTTACTGAATACAGCACACTACATGCAACTGAACACAAAACCGTAACACAGCTCCCCAGACTTAATGGAGAATCATACCTCTCATTTTCAGCGGCGTAGTGGTAGTAAACGTATTGTTACTCCATAGTCGTCTCCCCGTCTGAGTGAGTTCCGGTCCCTTGTCTCCAACAGCGCTCCTATGAAATAATTACCCCTGCAGCCCTTTGCCGCAAGCTCCGTGCTCACTCTGGCCCCAGATCAATAAGAACTAAACAAAAACTTGAGAAGCACTCGAGCGGCAGCAGTTTAGTGCATTTATTCAAAATTCCAGTTATGGACAAAACAAAAATGGTGCGAAAAGCAACAACATAAGGGTAACATAACCCAAGTAAAACAGAGATAATGGAAACTGGAGTGTCAAAGTGAATGGCTTACGCGTTTCGGCCTAAGCCTTACTCATAGCCATTTTAAAATGAGCACGAAATTTGCGTGCTTTAAAACCTCACTCCAGTGTTGATAGGCCATCAGGATCCCCACCTGTGTTTTACTGGCCAATCAAGAAGTCATACACACACACCCACCCACTCCAATCATTCGAGTGAATGAACTCATGCGCACGCTGAAACACCTAGGGGAAATTCAAACAGCCCAATGTAACCTAGCAACCGGGAGTGCATTCCCACATGACAGAAGCGTTCAGCCTCTCAGTCTCTCCGCCGAGTGCTGTTTACTGTACAGCCCGTAAGTATAAAAGATTCTCAGGATCGCAACGTACTATTAATCAGATTACAAGTTAGTACTTACGGCACAACAAGGATGACTGAGAGGGCGAATACGCGGAGATAGAATGTGCATAATGGACAAGTTTAATATCACCCTCCAAGACACCGTGAAAAAGAAACCTCGAGATAATAGTAGTCTAATTCTCTTATACCAAAAAAAAGGGGGTTACAAACATTCACGTCTGGTGCAAGGAGGCTGAAATATCTATCCAGGTGCACATGAAGGGAAAGGGGTGCAAGAATAAGTTCCGCATGCAACGGAAAAAACCAAGGATTATATATAGCAGTGAGGGGAGAAGGATACCGAAAGATGTGGCTATGTAGGCCAATGCAACTCAATGGTACTAAAAAAGTCAATTTTGGTATAAGGCCCCCCACGTCATTTGAAGACACCAAATCAGTTATAGACCGGATCCTCCCTACAAAGCAAACAAAAGAAACAAAGATAGAAATAACAAATAAAAATAAAAATAATACAACATTGAAAATATTCAACCAATGAAGCAATATGTACAGACATAAGCGGGGGTAAAAATTGAACAATACACATAGTAACAAAAGAAAATAATCCAAATTAATTCCGGTCTGTAGACCAGAAGTTAATGAGGTCAAACTCAGAGTTGAGGCCCTCTGGAGTTCGAGTTCTCAACTTGAAGATCCAGAAGGCCTCTCGCTTAATTTGCTTGAGGATATTGTGTGGCAAGAAAACTACAGATGGCTCACTGTGGATGTCAAATCCCTCTACACCTCGATCCCACACAATAAGGGCTTAGAGGCTATCCGTTTTTTCATGACGAGATTTTTTGACAACACCGATTTCTCTGATTATGTGGTGCGAGTAACCGGGTGCCTCCTGACCCATAACTATTTCGAATTCGGTGGGGAGTTCTATCTCCAGAGGCGTGGGACAGCAATGGGGGCCAAATTTGCCCCCTCCTATGCCAACCTATTTATGGGTTGGTGGGAGCTGTCCCACGTCTTTGGGGATGGAAACCCCTACCGAGGAGAGATTGTATGGTTTGGTCGCTATATTGACGACCTCCTCTTTGTTTGGGGGGGTCTGAGTCTCTCCTGGTGGAATTCACTAATTATCTGAATAGGAACGATGTTGGCATTGAGTTCACCTCGGAGATACAAACCTCCCGGGTGAATTTCCTGGATATTACACTGTTGGGTATTCCAGAGGATTAAGACTGATGTGTATCACAAACCTATCGCTGGTAACTCACTACTCCATGCCTCTAGCTGTCACCCACGCAGGGTATTTGGAGGCGTGGCGAAGAGTCAGTTCATCTGTCTGAAGAGGAATTGTTCAGAGCCTCATAAGTAATGAAAAAATTCGGGCAGATGAGCTGACTCTGAAACTGAGTGAGAGGGGGTATGATACACGGACTGTGAGAAAGGCGAGAGGAGTGGTGAGCAAGATACCTAGAACACTGCTCTTGGAGAAGAAGAAAAAAACTAACCTTGACTCTCTGTGCAGTTCTGACTCTAAGGTGACCTTCATCACTGAGTATTCTAGACAGTATGAGGAGGTTTGCCAAATTGTAAGGAAACATCTTAAGCTCCTGACAGCCGATGACAGCTTAGTAGGGGTGATTGATCAGGGAGTTAGATTTGCATACAGGAAGAATAAAACTGTAGGTAATTATGTGGCACCCACAAGGATAGGGACTGCTGAAGGGACAGCAACTCCCTCATCATGGCTTACTAGTCTAGGGATGTTCAGATGTCACCACCGCACATGTGTTGCATGTGAGAAGGTAATTGTGGGAAATTCTTTTGTCTCTACGTTGACGGATGAGTCCTTCAGGATTAAATTCTGCCTCAATTGTAGACAGACATTCATCATTTACCTTATTACATGCAACAGTTGTTCCCTCCAATACGTAGGACTCACCACCAGGGAGACGAGAACGCGAATTAAGGAACACCTGTCAGACATCAGGATAGGTACCATGACAACTCCCCTGGTCAAACATTTTGTTGATATACATCAGAAATCCTCTAGATCATTTACTTGGACCATTATTGACAGGGTCCCACCCAAGAAGGGTCTAACCGACTGGGTTGGTAAACTAGGGGAGCGAGAGGCCTTCTGGATCTTCAAGTTGAGAACTCGAACTCCAGAGGACCTCAACTCTGAGTTTGACCTCATTAACTTCTGGTCTACAGACCGGAATTAATTTGGATTATTTTCTTTTGTTACTATGTGTATTGTTCAATTTTTACCCCCGCTTATGTCTGTACATATTGCTTCATTGGTTGAATATTTTCAATGTCGTATTATTTTTATTTTTATTTATTTATATCTTTGTTTCTTTTGTTTGCTTTGTAGGGAGGATCCGGTCTATAACTGATTTGGTGTCTTCAAATGACGTGGGGGGCCTTATGCCAAAATTGACTTTTTTAGTACCATTGAGTTGCATTGGCCTACATATCCACATCTTTCGGTATCCTTCTCCCCTCACTGCTATATATAATCCTTGTTTTTTTCCGTTGCATGCAGAACTTATTCTTGCACCCCTTTCCCTTCATGTGCACCTGGATAGATATTTCAGCCTCCTTGCACCAGACGTGAATGTTTGTAACCCCCTTTTTTTTTGGTATGAGAGAATTAGACTACTATTATCTCAAGGTTTCTTTTTCACGGTGTCTTGGAGGGTGATATTAAACTTGTCCATTATGCACATTCTATCTCAGCGCATTCGCCCTCTCAGTCATCCTTGTTGTGCCGTAAGTACTAACTTGTAATTTGATTAATAGTACGTTGCGATCCTGAGAATCTTTTATACTTACGGGCTGTACAGTAAACAGCACTCGGCGGAGAGACTGAGAGGCTGAACGCTTCTGTCATGTGGGAATGCACTCCCGGTTGCTAGGTTACATTGGGCTGTTTGAATTTCCCCTAGGTGTTTCAGCGTGCGCATGAGTTCATTCACTCGAATGAATGGAGTGGGGGTGTGTGTGTATGACTTCTTGATTGGCCAGTAAAACACAGGTGGGGATCCTGATGGCCTATCAACACTGGAGTGAGGTTTTAAAGCACGTAAATTTCGTGCTCATTTTAAAATGGCTATGAGTAAGGCTTAGGCCGAAACGCGTAAGCCGTTCACTTTGACACTCCAGTTTCCATTATCTCTGTTTTACTTGGGTTATGTTACCCTTATGTTGTTGCTTTTCGCACCATTTTTGTTTTGTCCATAACTGGAATTTTGAATAAATGCACTAAACTGCTGCCGCTCGAGTGCTTCTCAAGTTTTTGTTTAGTTCTTGTAGTCTGTAACCTCATGGCCGACTTGAAGGACTTAGTTCAGGGTTGAGTACATTGCTTAGGCTCCCAATCTTGATTGATAATGTTGATAATGAAGTCTTATTGGGGTCTTCAGTAAAGCTTCTGAATGATATATCAAGCTATTAATTTATCCCTAATAACAGTGTTAGGGGCCGGAGATCATGTAGTGTCCGTCCGACCACTTTGGTAGTTGGCTCCGCCCCCATTCACTATAAGTTTATTCTTCATTCATACAAATATGTTCTTCACTTTGCTAATAAAAACTACTTTTCTTATATCTACTCTTTCCTCTAACCCTAAATGACTCTTCTCTACTTTAAACTCTCTCCTCCTGCACCACTCCTTTGTCTGTCTTTAGTGCTTAAGAGGTTGCAGACTACTTTTGAAACAAAACATACAGGGAGTGCAGAATTATTAGGCAAATGAGTATTTTGACCACATCATCCTCTTTATGCATGTTGTCTTACTCCAAGCTGTATAGGCTTGAAAGCCTACTACCAATTAAGCATATTAGGTGATGTGCATCTCTGTAATGAGAAGGGGTGTGGTCTAATGACATCAACACCCTATATCAGGTGTGCATAATTATTAGGCAACTTCCTTTCCTTTGGCAAAATGGGTCAAAAGAAGGACTTGACAGGCTCAGAAAAGTAAAAAATAGTGAGATATCTTGCAGAGGGATGCAGCACTCTTAAAATTGCAAAGCTTCTGAAGCGTGATCATCGAACAATCAAGCGTTTCATTCAAAATAGTCAACAGGGTCGCAAGAAGCGTGTGGAAAAACCAAGGCGCAAAATAACTGCCCATGAACTGAGAAAAGTCAAGCGTGCAGCTGCCAAGATGCCACTTGCCACCAGTTTGGCCATATTTCAGAGCTGTAACATCACTGGAGTGCCCAAAAGCACAAGGTGTGCAATATTCAGAGACATGGCCAAGGTAAGAAAGGCTGAAAGACGACCACCACTGAACAAGACACACAAGCTGAAACGTCAAGACTGGGCCAAGAAATATCTCAAGACTGATTTTTCTAAGGTTTTATGGACTGATGAAATGAGAGTGAGTCTTGATGGGCCAGATAGATTGGCCCGTGGCTGGATTGGTAAAGGGCAGAGAGCTCCAGTCCGACTCAGACGCCAGCAAGGTGGAGGTGGAGTACTGGTTTGGGCTGGTATCATCAAAGATGCGCTTGTGGGGCCTTTTCAGGTTGAGGATAGAGTCAAACTCAACTCCCAGTCCTACTGCCAGTTTCTGGAAGACACCTTCTTCAAGCAGTGGTACAGGAAGAAGTCTGCATCCTTCAAGAAAAACATGATTTTCATGCAGGACAATGCTCCATCACACGTGTCCAAGTACTCCACAGCGTGGCTGGCAAGAAAGGGTATAAAAGAAGAAAATCTAATGACATGGCCTCCTTGTTCACCTGATCTGAACCCCATTGAGAACTTGTGGTCCATCATCAAATGTGAGATTTACAAGGAGGGAAAACAGTACACCTCTCTGAACAGTGTCTGGGAGGTTGTGGTTGCTGCTGCACGCAATGTTTATGGTGAACAGATCAAAACACTGACAGAATCCATGGATGGCAGGCTTTTGAGTGTCCTTGCAAAGAAAGGTGGCTATATTGGTCACTGATTTGTTTTTGTTTTGTTTTTGAATGTCAGAAATGTATATTTGTGAATGTTGAGATGTTATATTGGTTTCACTGGTAAAAATAAATAATTGAAATGGGTATATATTTGTTTTTTGTCAAGTTGCCTAATAATTATGCACAGTAATAGTCACCTGCACACACAGATATCCCCCTAAAATAGCTATAACTAAAAACAAACTAAAAACTACTTCCAAAACTATTCAGCTTTGATATTAATGAGTTTTTTGGGTTCATTGAGAACATGGTTGTTGTTCAATAATAAAATTAATCCTCAAAAATACAACTTGCCTAATAATTCTGCACTTCCTGTATACTATCCAAAGCAACATCCTGACACAAGCCTGCAATCTTCCAACTCCACCCCCTGCTACTCTCTAATCTTCCCCCAGCCACCAAGAATAAAGTTTGCTCCTTACTGTCTTACACACACACACACACACCTCACTACCTGCCCGCTCGACCATATCCATTCCCATTTAATTCCTTCTCTGTCTTCCATCCTCACTCCTTTTCCCATACTGAAAAAAAAACCTTCCTTGACCCTAATTCTCCTGCAAACTACTGTCCCAAATCACAGCTTCCACTAACATATAAACACCTGGAAAAATTAGTTTACAACCGCCTAACCCACTTCCTTGTCCTCCAACTACTTTCTTGAGCTCTGCAATCTGGTTTCCATCCCCAACACTCAACTGAAACTGTCCTCACCAAGGTCACTAACTATCTTTCTTCTGCTAAAAGTAACTCCTATACTCATCTTACTTTGACCTCTCAGCTGCCTTTGACACAGTTGATAAACACCCTCTTCCTACAGACTCTCATCTCTTTTTGTCTCTGTAATGCTGCTCTCTCTTGGATCCACTCTTATCTTTCTAACAGGTTTATGTCATTTGCTAGCGACATCCTTAATGCTTTTGTCAATCGGAGTACCTCAAGGCTCTCTCCTGGGTCCTCTACTCTTCTCCATTTATACTTCTTCAATGGGTAAACTTATCAACAACTATGGCTACGAATATCACCTATATGTTGATGACACTCAGATCTACCTCTCCAACCTGTGTACTTTCTCACATCAGCAATTGCTTATCCGGCATTTATTCCTAGATGGCCTCTCACCACCTAAAGATTAAAAATGTCCAATACTGAGCTCCGCCTAATCCCCCGTAGCTCTACTTTAATTTCTGACTTTTCTATTACTGTTGACGGCATCGCTACCTCCCCATCACCCCAAGTCCGCTGTCTCAGAGTTACACTTGACTCCAATCTGTTGTTAATTCCTTTACATTCAATCGATCTCTTCATTCTGCCACAACAACCTACACAATAATTCCAAAATTCACCCATTTTTGAGCATTGACATCACTAAGCAACTCATCTATTCCCTTGTAATTTCCAGACTTGCCCACTGTAATAACCTACTCACTGGCCTCCCTCTCTTTCGCCTCTCCCCACTTCAATCCATCCTAAATGCTTCTGGCAGGCTAATCCACCTTTCTTGTCGCTCTATATCTGATGCACCTCTCTGTGAGCCACTTTACTGGCTCCCCATTCACAGCAGAATTAAATTCCAAATTCTATCCCTGACCTACAAAGCCCTTGCCAAGTCTGCTACACACTACCTGTCCACACTAATTACAAAATATACTTCAACCTGCCCCCTAAGATCCAACAATAACCTGCTACTTGCATCTTCTATTATCATCTCATCCTATGCCTAGATTGCAGGACTTCTATCGTGCAGCACCTACCCTCTTGAATGCACTTTCTTGAACTGTCAGACTTTCCCCTAATCTGCCCTCCTGTATTTGTTTGTCAGTTTTGTCTTGTCTCTTACAAGTATTGTATCATTCTTTACTTATATCAATTGTACCCATGGACCGGCTGCAGAATATGTTGATGGTTGATAAATAAAGTATAACAATTATAATAATAAGTAACAAGTATAAAATATTTTTGCTTACACGTAGCATACAGGGACACCCCTATGGCACACAGACCCCACAAGCTTACAGTTGGGTAGTGTCTGACAGCACACAAATTGAAATCTATGTCATCCCAAAGTAATAAACTTAAGGCAAACACATAAAATAGAAAAAGCATGGAAACACAAAAGAATCATTATATGGATATACTTGGGGTCATTCCCCTATAGCCATCCTAAGAAGTTGTAGTAGAACACAATACTGTCTGTATGTTTAAAATAAGTTTTGTATGCCACACCTCCCCACCACAGCAATCCATGCATGGTTCACACTGGCGTATATATGGTGGGAGCAAGACAGACAAGTAACTCCGTGAAGTATCTAAAATAACGGGTAATGACGGGTGTCCCACCTGTTAGCAGCGTTCCTACATTGTAACTCTGAAATGCTGCCACAGATTAGAGCTTAGACAGAACACTGCAACAAACTAAGAGTTCAAGCGAATGATGCAATTACACTCAAGCCATTTGAATAGGAACAGCCAACAGACTACACACATTTCACCACACACAGGCTAGGTCAGGGGCTTCTCCAGGGAAAGTTACACATTACTCTGTGATGAAATAATTTATACTCATTGTCTCTCTGCCTGGAGAAGGTAAAAGATAAATTTAATGGCATGCAGTCTAATTTCATACAAATACAAAGCATTGATTAAAGACATTTAACATGATAGGAATTATTATTTACTGCACATACTTAAAACTCTGCCAGACAAAGTAATTGGCATGAATAGAAAATCACCCTCACAGATAACAATATTTTGCAGGGAAATTACAAAACTTATAACTCAACCCAGAAAACATGCTAAATCTAACTTCACATTTAAGCCATTAAATGTGGATAATTTAAAAATCCATTTTCACTCCTTTTGGAGAAGGCATTTATCTTCCATGTAGCATTCCCTTATCTATGCCTACAAATCTCAATGTATCAGGCTTCCCATCATGACACATTTCAAAGTATCTGGCCACACTGCTAGAATAATTTCACATTTTATATCATCACAATGCTCCCATATTTGATAGTTAAAACAACATAGTTTCCTAAAACTTTGTTAATAGACACCCAGTAACTAGGTAACTATTGTTACTAAGGGCCTGCTATTTAAAAAAAAAAATTATGCTTACCTAATAAATAATTTTCTTTCTGAATAATGATGGTCCACAGTCCTCCATAACACTAGGAGGAGGCCAAGAACCCATATCAGAACTTAGAATCCCTCGCACCTCCCCTCTTTCTCTTAGTTTAATGTTTAGCCAACTAGAGAATAAGAAATATATAGGTAGGAAAGACAAAGCAGGGTCTGTAGAGGTGTCATAAGAACTGTCGCTCAAAAATTTAAACAAGGAGGGCCTGTGGATCATCATCATTCCAATAGAAAATAATTTATCAGGTAAGCATAAATTTTGTTTTCTGTTATAAATGATGATGGTTCACAGTCCACCATAACATATGGGATTAATACCCAAGCAGATGTTCTATGTGATGGAAATGGTGGGACAATTTTCCAGGCAGTTCCTATTTAGCCAACACTGTGGCCTAAAGGACTTTCTTGCCAAAAGCAGCTTGCAAAGAAGCAAAAACATCAAAGCAATAAAATTTGGAAAAAGTATGCAGAGAAGACCATGTTACAGCATTGCAAATCTGCTCCAAACATGCATCTTTTTGTTTATTTTTTAAAAGCCACAAAGTTGCAACAGCCCTTCTATAATGAGATGTGATACACTTAGGAGGCAACTTTCCCGCCACCAAATAAGCCTTGTGAATCTCAAGTTTGAGCTAGGAGGTCCACGCTACCTTAGTAGCCTACTGCCCCTTACAAGTTCCAGAGTAGTGAACAACCTAGAAGATTGACTGAATTCTTTAGTAGCTTGAAGACAGAACTTCAAAGCCCTGACTACATCAAGATTATTTAGTAGCCATGCTTTAGGACACAAGGAAAAAAATAACAATTTCCTGAATGATGTTTACCGCAGAAACAATCATATTTAGTATGAAGTACAGCCTTATCCTTGTGAATAATTAAAAACTGAGAATCACAGGACAAAGTAGACAACTTAGAAACCCTCCAAGCTGAAGAGATTGCTATTAGGAAAAATACTTTCCAAGATAAAAGTTTTATATTAACCGTTTGAGTGCTAATGACGGCTCTGAGCCGTCACAGAGTTTCCCACTCTGGTGCTAATGATGGCTCAGAGCCGTCACTAGCACTCTTCCACCTTGAGGGAGATCTGGGGGCTCCCACCTGCTCCTACCCCGGCAATAATGCCTGTAGAGTGACAGGCATCACCAGGGCTTCCCGTTTTGTGTGGTGACATCACGCGCAATAACGTGATGACGTCACTGCGCAACTTTATTTATACTTAACAATGTTAAGTATAGGAGCAGGGGGCATGCTGCTTAGAAGCCTGTATCTCAGGCATCTAAGCAGCTACAGACCCCAAAGACCCACCATTGGAAAGGTAATCGCCTAACCTTTCCAACAGTGTAAGTTGTGGGGGTCTGAAAAATTGTTCAAAAAATAAAAAAAAACATTAAAATAATCTTAGCACCCAGGTGGGAAAGTGCTTAGCACTCAATGTGTTAATGGAATGCATTGGTTCAAAAGGAGGATCTTGCAATACCAAAAGCACTTAATTCAAATTCAAGGGAGGAGAAATAGGTCTCACAGCTTAATTCTAAAAAATCTAAACATTATGAAGTTTAGCTAACTTCCTATGAAAAATAACAGATGAAGCAGAGATTTGACCTTTTAGGGAGCTAGAAGATATTATAGTAAATTGGGTACACTCTAAATCACATAAGAATGTGCTGAGGTGCACAGATGCTAGAAGGTCTTTGCAAAAACACCTGCAAAGAGGATGTTATCAAATCTGAACCCTTAGGAAAAAGTGATTACCCTTCTGTGTATATATAGCAGAGCGTTTAATAAAAGTATAAAACTATAAAAAATAGCCATAAAATATTCTTCCATTGCCTTGCTAGCTATTTTTATACTCATAATAAAGTGAGTAGGTCTTGAGCAATACAGACAGTACATAATTCCTTAGAGGAAGTAAAAGGCTGTGACTGAATTACATGCACAATTTGAGGTAAATAGCTCTTACAGAGTGTATTGACATGACATAGTGGAACAGTCTTGCCAAACCCATGTAATGAATGTACAGGGAGGGTTATCAATAAATGATTCCTCTGGGCTACCTCTGGGAGAGAAGCCGGTGCCTCCAAGAAAGCTTTACAGCCATTTTGAGTGTAATAAGATTATATAATGTGCTCCAAGCATAATAAATACTTTTCCCTCATAAAAAACATGCTACCCTGCCTTACCTGAGTGTCCTTTATTGAACTGCTAACTGCACTGAGGGCCAGGCACCTATTAATTATCTAAAAAGTGTGATAAATATTTCTCCACTTTGCCAGAGGGCTGTGAAGGGCAACAGTGTTACCTGGTTATGTCCCTTATAAGAATAGGGCAGGTAGGCACCAGAAAAAAAAGAAAAAAAGTGTGTCATAGGGAGAGCAAGCTAAGTCCCCTGGATATGATGTACCATTTAACCTGCAGTTTCATATTCATTTTTCCCCTTCTTTTAGACTTTGAAACTGTGTTTTGGTGGTCCTGGAGCCCTACGCGTTGAACGGGAGGTCATAAACTTAACTGGCAAACATTTCCCCATTTCTATCCCCCCTACAGCAAAGAAGGCCTGGTCCCAAAAAGTAAAATAATTAAAATGATCACTGCACATGTTTTGTGTAAATAATGCCCCGCACCCTTTTCCATAATGTGTATAAAAATCCTCTTTCAGGGACTTCCGGTGGGCGGCTCTAGAAGATGGCTGCGAGCCTTTGTTGCTCTGAAGAACCCTTCTTCTAATCTAAACTAAATTGCCATCATTCTATGCCATCTGCATCTCCCTTGACAGGAAAGCTGTCCAGGAACCTCAAGCAGATTTTTTCTTCCACGGAAGTCAATTGACTAAAATAGAACCCACGAGGGACTTTGTACATATTATTTGCAGGACCGTTGCTACAGGGAAATAGATTCAGAGTGCGACGTGGCTGCGCAGATACTTGCAATTTTCCAGCCTTCACTGGATCGCATATTTATGAGCTATAAGAGGCTACATGAAGCTGTACAAGCTGCTGGGAAGCCTAACTTTATTAAGCCGGTATACATGCAAACCTACCTTCCAGATCGAAACCCACAAAATCTACACCGCACTCATCTACATGGGTCTATCATAACAGACGACTTACTCGTTCCTACTGAGGATCTGGTCGGCCATTCATCGACATACCAAGAGGAAAAAAATCTGCCCCCTCCACACTCATCTTCCGTTCTGGAGTGCGGCCCTGAAGGAGCTGCTGGATGTCTCGCTCCGCTGGAGAACTCTAGTCTTGCTCGAGATGTGGGACGGCTTGCCGCTGAGACACCACCTATGTATATCCCAGTACAGACAGTTTCCTCTGTACTTGGTGCACTGCCGGCCTTTCTGATTATGGACTGCCACACAGAGACCCCGATACACATGGCTTCTGTCTCGAGGAAATTTTCTCCTGGCCTGCTGATTGAGAGGGCCAAATATGCCGGCGGAATATGCTTGTCTACACTTAGCATCTGTGAACGCAGCACAGCTGTGCGATCTCTTTACTTGCCGCAACTAAGATGGCCACCAGATTCACACCATGAACCGCTCGCTCTATCCAAGGAGGGAGTGGGCTAACACCTGTGGATCCTGACCTAACTGTTTCCTATGGCTACTGAGTCAGAATGCCACTACTGACTTGATCGGCTAATGTGCACTTTGAATAATAAACACAGCTTGATTTATTGCTATAATGCACACTGTCAGCAAAAAATTTAATAAAGCTTCTTACAATACTCATCTTAGTTCATAGCAATTGATTGGGAGCCAGCCTACCAGCCTACTACAGTGTACTGTTACTGTTCCATGCCTCCCGTTACTGTTTTGGCCCTGTTGGCCTTTTCTGTTGTTTCACTTTGTTTTTATTTAATTTAATTTTTTATCTATAAAATGGCAGCAGATTTTATATCACACCTTAACCCCACTGATTTTCAGTATTTGGTCTACTTCATACAGGAACCTCTAAACTCCCTCCCTGAAATAAAACCCTTAATAACCAATGCATGGGCGGGCAGTGTATGTCTATGCTCCTATACTCATAAGTCTCTAGAATAACTTACTCATACTATACAGTTTACAGCAAAGATGTATCTAGAGGGGATATTTCCAGGGTCACAATTACAGGTATTAGAAGGGGTAATCATGGAATACACAGACCGCCCCCCACCCAGGGATAGACACTGCACACTTATTTTGGGAAATCCAAGAACCGGAACTGATAACATTAATGCCTTAGATAGGGCTTACTGTTACATCAATGATGTTTGTTATGATTGGAGTCACGCTGCTTGCTATTGTTAATGTGTTGACATTGAGGTGGTTTATGTGCAACATTAATCAGCTGAACAGGGGTATATCCCTATTAAGTACTATTCAGACTCCTACTAGCTTAGCATAAGTGCCCATACCCCAATGTATAGTAGTATAATATACACCCCAAAACTCGCAGTCCTACATGTATAGTTTACGGACAGGACTGATTACTATCTATATGAAGGCTCCATTTATTTGATTTCTTTTTCAAGTACTGAACATAGGAGATGAGTTTAACACTTCTTCCGTGTAATACTTTTATTCTGCAAAATGCATATCTCTTTTACAGGTCTCTTCTCTTGTTAACACAGGGCAGCTAAGGTGATTGATTGTTTCATGACTGGAAATTAATCTTTAGTTGAATATTTGGCCCTAGGTTTACCTCTAGGCTAAATTACATAATTTATTATTGTGTGTTTTTTTTTCTAAAACGTAATTATGCCTGTTTAGATAGTTGTGTGTTATATATAAGTTTGTATAATACTTTATTTGTTCACTTTAACAAATATCAACAGAGATAATTATTTCTTCTAATGAAACAATTTTACAGGTGGAATCTCTGTTTAATAGAGGGTTCGTAGGATGGGCACATGATTCAAAAGAGAAACATTCTCACTTTGGGAAAAGCATTTTAAAGCATGAAATACCCTTTACTTTTAGTTTTTTTGTGCGTAATAGAAACCTTATATATCCACTTAACATTGCTTGCTTATCTTAATATCATTGTGAGACTTATTCAGCTTGTATAGAGGATTACACTTTTCTAATATTATAAGTCAATAGTCACTGCCATCTCTTCAAGGGAACGCCCGTGTATCTAGAAGTAACTTCATGCTTGACTATCTGTTCTGCTCGTGCTTATCAAGGGTCCTTAGGATTCCAACTATCTTAGAAGAGTACTCATACATCACTGTAAAGCAATACAATATCTGCCCTAACACTAACAGTTACCCATATCTAGTCTATGGAAAGAAATGTTTATTCCATGTTTGCTTTTTTTTTGTGTTTGTTTGTATTTTAGGTTAAGTTTAAATAATATTAAAAACCCCAATATTGTGGTACTGACACATATCATTTATCAATCCTTTGAAAACGCTCAATGTCACAATTTCAACTGTGCTCTTTACTTTTAAGTATATGCCAATGTATGATACCTTAAAGGGCCACTGTAAGTAAATATTTTCTATGCCTGTTACTAACTAACTACCCCAAATACGCTTTTTATCAATAGCATTTCATTAACATATCTCTACCGTATATCAGAAATCTTGTCTGCAAATTTAATTGTTTTCCAAACCCACTCCGTGGGTATCCTTTGCTCTGTACCAATCCGTTTACAATACCTAGGTTTCAAAATGGCGCTTTAAACACAAAGTTATTGGTTTAAGCATTTTGAACACGCAGTGCTGAAAATAGTGGGCAGGATAACGTGACATCATCGGCAAATAAAAGATATAACTTTTAGAACGTTATGAAACTTCGTTTTGGAGAAAATATAGGTCAGTAGGTTTTAATTAATGTTTATTAACTTTAATATGTTAGTTGTTTAGCTTAAAAATTATAACAAAGTAATCCTTTAATATACTGTATTATTGTTGTTTCTACCTCTTAACCTACCCTGTGAGGTGGGCTGATGATACAATTTGTATTCCTGTATCCTTTATTGGTTATAAATAAAATAAAATAAATCCTCTTTCAGAAGTGTGGTGCGCAGGTGCATTTAACGGCCTTCTGATCAACAAAAACAATGGTAAACCATAAGTCTGCTAATACTAAAGAAAGCCTGGCTTCTTTCAGACATACTTCCAGCTTGTAACTGTGACCCACTATATGGAATAAAGGTCTTTTTTATCCACTAAGTGCTGCTAGCTGTTGGTCTTTTGCTAATTCTGAACACAGGGGCTCCTAGAGAAGCTTTTGCAAGCATTTGCGAGGGTTATGTTTAAATAATTTCCATGAGAGTTAGTGAAAAAGTTAATGATTTTTTTTTCTTCATATAATCGTATTTTGTATACATCTGACTGCCAAAGGGTTTCATGAAATATACTATAATGGGTCTAGGTCAATACTTTTGATTGTCTAACTTAAAAAAAGAATTATATATATATATATATATATATATATATATTTGGGGGGGCAGTTTTGAGAATTCGGGCAGTTCTGCTATACCGAATGTGTTACCCCAAAGCATAATTTTAGAACATGGTATACATAGCTTTAGATAAAGCCCTTAACATTGTCAAAAACAAGGCAAAATATATACATGTGTGGTCTTAGCTGAATCAGATGATGCTAATGAATATATTTTGAGATATTTGTTTTCTACAGTTAGAAAGCTATAGGTTTTTTGGGAAAGTGATAAATTAATATTTTATATTCTCTTTTTTTTTTTTTTTTTTTTTAACTTTTTTGGGTAAATTTAGAATATGTAGGTGAATAAATAGCTAGTTGAAACTTTTATCCACTGAGAGCTCTTTTTATGCCAGAAAATATATATATATATATATATATATATATATATATATATATATATATATATATATATATATATATATATAGTAGGTTTCATAGGTATATCAATTCTACGGTAATGTGAGCAAGTTTTTCTCTAAAATTCCAGGTAGTGAAGGGGTTAAAAGGACAAAGTTTAAATGAAACTTTAATGATTATGAAAGAGCATGCAATCTTAAAAAAAATAAAACTTTCCAATTTACCTCCATTGTCAAATTGTGTATCCTTTTTTGATACACAACTTCTGAGGCAGCAGCTCCTATTGAGTGTTCATACACCTAGATTACGAGTTTTGTCGGTAAAGACCTGCGGTGCTAACAAGCCTTTTTTTTCCAGCGCACACTTTAAACAACGCTGGTATTGCAAGTTTTCTGAATGGCTGCGTTAGCCTCAGAAAAGTGAGCGTTGAGCAAATTTAGCTCGACTTCTACCTGTAATACCAGCGTTGCTTACGGTAGCGGTAAGCTGGCAAAACGTGCTCGTGCACGATTTCCCCATAGGAAAAATTGGGGCTCAGCTGGCTGAAAAAAAACCTAACACCTGCAAAAAAGCAGCGTTCAGCTCTTAACGCAGCCCCATTGTTTCTTCTGCTCCGCTTGGATGAAGACTTCTGCTGGATGGAGGACCACATCGCCCGGATTGGATGAAGAATTTGGCCCGGCTGGGTGAACACGGCTCAAGGTAGGGTGATCTTCAGGGGGTTAGTGTAAGGTTTTTCTAAAGGGGGGATCGGGTGGGTTTTAGAGTAGGGGTGTGTGGGTGGTGGGTTTTAATGTTGGGGGGGGGTCTTGTATTTTTTTTTTACAGGTAAAAGAGCTGATTACTTTGGGGCAATGCCCCACAAAAAGCCCTTTTAAGGGCTGGTAAAAGAACTGATTACTTTTGTAATTTAGTATAGGGTAGGGAATTTTATTATTTTGGGGGGCTTTTTTATTTTATTAGGGGGCTTAGATTAGGTGTAATTAGATTAAAATTCTTGTAATATTTTTTTATTTTTTTGTAATTTAGTGTTTGCTTGTTTTTGTACTATAGTTTAGCTTATTTAATTGTATTTTAGTTTAGATAATTGTAGTTAATTTATTTAATTAATTTATTGATAGTGTAGTGTTAGGTGTATTTGTAAATTAGGTTAGGATTTATTTTACATGTAATTTTGTAATTATTTTAACTAGGTAGCTATTAAATAGTTATTAACTATTTAATAGCTATTCTACCTAGTTGCCTGTAAAATAAATATAAATCCTAAAATAGCTACAATGTAACTATTAGTTATATTGTAGCTATATTAGAGTTTATTTTATAGGTAAGTATTTAGTTTTAAATAGGATTAATTTATTTAATTATAGTAATTTTATTTTGTTTTATTTAAATTATATTTAAGTTAGGGGGGTGTTAGGGTTAGACTTTGGTTTAGGGGTTAATAACTTTATTATAGTAGCGGCGACGTTGGGGGTGGGAGATTAGGGGTTAATAATTGTAGGTAGGTGGCGGCGACGTTGGGGGGGCAGATTAGGGGTTAATAAAATTTATTATAGTGTTTGCGAGGTGGGATTGCGGCGGTTTAGGGGTTAATACATTTATTATAGTGCCGACGATGTCCGGTCGGCAGATTAGGGGTTAATAAGTGTAGGTAGGTGGCGGCGACGTTGAGGATGGCAGATAAGGGATTAATAAATATAATGTAGGTGTCGGCGATGTTAGGGGCAGCAGATTAGGGGTTCATAGGTATAATGTAGGTGGCGGCGATGTCCGGTCGGCAGATTAGGGGTTAAATAATTTTATTATAGTGTTTGCGATGTGGGGGGCCTCGATTTAGGGGTTCATAGGTAGTTTATGGGTATTAGTGTACTTTGTAGCACTGTAGTTAAGAGCTTTATGTTCCGGCGTGAGCCCATAAAACTCTTAACTATTGACTTTTAAATGCGGTAGGAGTCTTGGAGGTAGAGGCTGTACCGCTCACTTTCTCCAACACTTGTAATACCAGCGTTAGGCAAATCTCATTAAAAAGATAGGATACGAAATTGACGTAAGGGGATTTGCGGTAGCCAAAAGTCGCAGAACTTTAAGGACCCCTTAACGCTGCTTTTTAAGGCTAACGCAGAACTCGTAATCTAGCAGTATGTGTATACATAAATGAATCTGTAATTTGCTGAAGACAGTCACATGACAGAGGTAAATGGAAGGAATTTGAATTTTTCAGAATAAGTGCTATTGTATTGTCTTTTTATTATGAGTTTGTTGATTATAAATTTCTACTGTATTGAATTGTCCTTTTAACATTGTCAATTATTTTATCAATGCCAGGACTTTCTTTAATGCACACATTTCCCAAACGTTATAATATTTATGCATTGTTCGTGCCGTAAGGAATTTGTCAAAACTTAACCTTTATGTAATTGTGATTTTTTTTTTTTTACACAACATAGCCAGCATATATTTACACAACATACAACATATAGCATAGCCAGCTGAGATCTAGAACTCACTTTTGCCTTAAGGGGACATTAAACCCAATATTTTTCTTTCATGATTTAGATAGAGAATACCAGGCACGTCCTACAAAAACCGGTCGTTAACGACCAAGGATATGCCTGGTACGTCCTCAGGGGTTTCAAGGGTATTGCAGCAATGCCTCGATATTGAGGCTTTGTGCAATGCCCTTTCCTCTGTGGCCCTCTCTGCATCGGCTATCGATAGTGCCAATTGTTGGTGGAGTGGGAGGGAATGGAGGGAGGTGGGTGGGCGGCCTATTGCTGGAGGAGGCGGGAGGAGGGCGGAAAGGGTGCGGGAGCGGGTGGGACCGTTACAACCATGCTACATCACAGCAGTCTGTGGGAAGGAGGGAGGAGGGGGATTCTATGTGGGATCCATGTTTGTAATGGGATCTGGGAGGGGAGTTTGCTAATGAGGGGGGCAGCTCTACTATGCAAAAAATTAGGGGGTATTATTTAAAAAAATAAAAATACAATAATTTAGAGCAAACTATTGTCTGTCTGCCATTTCCCAAGATGGTGAAAAATAGTGAGGGGGGAGGGTTATAGAGCTGTTGGAGGGGCTCAGGGAGGTTGGGAGGTGAGAGGGGATCCTACACTGTAGAAAATATATAATATATACATTTTTAAACCCTTTTATTTTTATACTGGCAGACTTTCTGCCAGTATTTAAGATGGCAGTGACAATTGTGAGGTGAAGGGGGGAGAGCTGTTTGAGAGGGGTCAGGGAGGGATCAGGGGGTGGGATGTGTCAGGTAGGAGGCTGATCTCTACACTAAAACTAAAATTAACTCTACAAGCTACCTAATTAACCCCTTCACTACTGGGCATAATACAAGTGTGGTGCACAACGGCATTTAGTGGCCTTCTAATTAGCAAAAAGCAATCCCAAAGTCATATATGTCTGCTATTTCTGAACAAAGGGGATCCCAGAGAAGCATTTACAACCATGTGTGCCATAATTGCACAAGCTGTTTGTAAATAATTTTAGTGAGAAACCTAAAGTTTGTGAAAAAGTTAATGATTTTTTTTTATTTGATGGCATTCGGCGGTGAAATGGTGGCATGAAATATACCAAAATGGGCCTAGATCAATACTTTTTGCTGTCTACTAAAAAAAAAATATATATATATGAAGGGTTATTCGGGAATTGCTGACAGATGTCAGTGTTACAATGTAACTATCGCTAATTTTGGGAAAAAAGTGCTACTTGTACTTATTGCCCTATAACATGCAAAAAAAGCACAGAACATGTAAACATTGGGTATTTCTAAACTCAGGACAAAATTTAGAAACTATTTAGCATGGGTGTTTTTGGTGGTTGTAGATGTGTAACAGATTTTGGGGATCAAAGTTTGAAAAAGTGTGGTTTTTTTCAATGTTTTATAATATAATAATTTTATAATTTTTTTATAGTAAATTATAAGATATGATGAAAATAATGGTATCTTTAGAAAGTCAATTTAATGGTGATAAAAACGGTATATATGTGGGTACAGTAAATGAGTAAGAGGAAAATTACAGCTAAACACAAACACCAAAGAAATGTAAAAACAGCTCTGGTCCTTAATGGCAAGAAAATTGAAAAAAATGGTCTGGTTACTAAGGGGTTAAACAGTTTCCAATTAACTTATATTATCAAATTTGCTTCATTCTCATGTTATTTTTTGATGAAGAGATATTTTGATAGGTAGCTGCCATCTAGAGCTCTTGCTAATGTGTAACATTGTTGCAAAACTACTGCCATATAGTGCTGCAGAGACCTGCACACTCCTGAACATACCTTACTGCTTTTCAACAAAGGATAACAAGAAAAAAAAGAAAATTTGATAATAGAAGTGCATTGGAAAGCTGTTTAAAATGTTGTTTTTTTTTTTTTAAAACAAGCTTTATTTAAACAAATGTTTGTACATGGTACAGTGAAAATAAATTGACAATAATTAACAATGTTGTATCCATTGGGGAACAAGTCCAAACTGTTCTGTTTGTCCATAACTATGGGCCGTTCAAAGAAGGTGGTGCATATGTTCAAGCAAACATTATAAAAGCCACATAATCAGGGGTCCTTTTCTGTATTTGAGAAATAACAGTTGGGTGTTCCATAGTCCGTTTTTGGAGTTATCTATGGGAGAGAGCTTGTAATTTTCATCAGGTATTTTTATAACATGTAAACATTTAAAGCAATAATGAAAAAGTGAATAAGAGGATAGGGTGTAGGAAGGAGGGGGAAGGTACATGAGAGGTATATATCAGAGGTTTGTATGTAAGTTCTGTGGCTCTGGGAAGATAGAGCTCAAATTTAGTTCTTTTAACATTGCTTGAGTGTAAAGGGAACTTGTTAGATAGAGTGTGCACCGTCTATCCAGTTTTAAGTCTTTGGCGGATGAGGTTGTGCGGGGTGTGGCGTTGGGGTATTGGTCACATGGGATGGCTACACAATAGAAGTCTAAGCGGTTTGTCTGTTGGTAGTGGAATTTTTCGAGTGTTAACAGCCAAGTGATATGTTGTTTCCAACTTTGTAATGTGGGTGTCGAAGTTTGTTTCCATAACCTGGGGATCAGAAAAATGTTGGGTTTTATGTCTCTGTAATGCATGCGGTAAAGGGGCAGGTGTTTTATCAATATATATCAAACAGCAACAATCAAAGTATGTTTCAGTGTTATTTCGTCGACTAAAACTAGACTAAAATTAGTATAAAGACTTAAGAAATTCTGATGACTTAAATACGACTAAAACTAAAATGGCATTTTAGTCAAAAGACTGTGACTAAAAGTAAATCAAAATTTGCTGACGAAAACATTTTATGCAAGTTGTTATAATCAATCCATATTTAATTACTGCTCTTTTGTCAAATTTACAAAACTTAATTTTATTAAAATTTAAGATAAATACATGTTATATACCACAACAGTTAAATCTGTTAAATCTGTATTGCATGCTCAAACCTTAATACCATAAATAAAAACAGGTTAATAAACCTTTACCCCAGGAGTATATAATGAGTTTGTAAGTTCTAGAGCAGGGCTAATATTGTTGCCAATTTTTTTTCGAATCTGTGAACAATCAATTGATTCTTCCTATAGAAATAAGCATAGCCCACGAGTATGGGTTTAAGTTATGCTGTGCCTGTGCTAGCTGCATAAACTTTTTGTTGTGTTGAGTTACTTGATACTTGTTTTAATTATTAACAGAGAACTGTTAAAGTTTTTATATTGGGTAATATGTGCAATACAGTTTACAGTTTTTATTTATTATTATTATTATTATCGGGTATTTGTAGAGCGCCAACAGATTCCGCAGCGCTAAGTTTTGATTTTTTATATTTTAAAGTTGCACTTCTGTTTGTTTATGAAACTTGGTTTTATTTAATTTTAAGTTTAATAAAGATCTTATATATCACAAAGGCTGTATCTGTGTCTGTATTGCATGTTTAAACCTTAATACCATAAATATTAACAGGTGTTATGTTTACTCCTGGAGTATATAATCAGTTTGCAAATTATAGAGAAATGCTTAAATAATGCATTACACTTTAACTAAACCCCTTAGATTTTAGTTGACTAAAATCTACTGGAGATTTAGTCGACTGAAAGTAGACTAAAACAATTCAGATGACTAAAATACGACTAAAACTAAAATGGCATTTTAGTCAAAAAAGACTAAAACTAAGACTAAATCGAAATCCAAGCTGCTTCATAACTGCTGTTTCTGGCGAGTCTGAAAGCACGGGCCAGAAACACTAGGCCCTCAAGCTTCATTCGGAGCTTGATAAATGGGCCTCATTGTGTGCATTTACTGTAAATATTTCACATTCCAATGTTCTGCACATAGCAGAATGTGTTCTAAGTATTTCTAAAGAGATATTCCTAATTCCTATATACAGTCGTATGCAAAAGTTTAGGCACCACTGACAATTTCCATGATTTTCATTTATAAATAATTGGATGTTTGGATCAGCAATTTAATTTTGATCTATCAAATAACTGAAGGACACAGTAATATTTCAGTAGTGAAATTAGGATTATTGGATTAACAGAAAATGTGCAATATGCATCAAAACGAAATTAGACAGGTGCATACATTTGGGCACCCCAACAGAAATATTGCATCAATATCTAGTAGAGCCTCCTTTAGCAGAAATAACAGCCTCTAGACACTTCCTATAGCCTGTAATGAGTATCTGGATTCTGGATGAAGGTATTTTGGACCATTCCTCCTTGCAAAATATCTCCAGTTCAGTTTGATGGTTGCTGAGCATGGACAGCCCGCTTCAAATCACCTCACATATTTTCAATGATATTCAGGTCTGGGGACTGGGATGGCCATTCCAGAACATTGTACCTGTTCCTCTGCACAAATGCCAGAGTAGATTTTGAGCAGTGTTTTGGGTCGTTGTCTTGTTGAAATATCCAGCCTCAGCGTAACTTCAACTTTGTGACTGATTCCTCAACATTATTCTCAAGTATCTGCTGATATTGAGTGGAATCTATGCAACCCTCAATTTTAACAAGATTCCCAGTACAGGCACTGGCCACACAGCCCCACAGCATGATGGAGCATCCACCAAATTTTACTGTGGGTAGCAAGTGTTTGTCTTGGAACGCTGTGTTCTTTTGCCGCCATGCATAACGCCCCTTGTTATGACCAAATAACTCAATCTTTGTTTCATCAGTCCACAGCACCATCTTCCAAAATGAAGCTGGCTTGTCCAAATGTGTGTTTGCCTCAAGCGACTTTGTTTGTGGCGTGTGTGCAGAAAAGGCTTCTTCCGCATCTCTCTCCCATACAGCTTCTCCTTGTGCAAAGTGCGCTGAATTGTTGAACGATGCACAGTGACACCATTTGCAGCAAAATGATGTTGTAGGTCTTTGGAGGTGGTCTGTGGGCTGTTTTTGACCATTCTCACCATCCTTTGCCTTTGCCTCTCCGATATTTTACTTGGCCTGCCACTTCTGGCCTTAACAAGAACTGTGCCTATGATCTTCCATTTCCTTACTATGTTCCTCACAGTGGACACTGACAGCTTAAATTTCTGCGATAGCTTTTTTGTAGCCTTTCCTAAACCATAATGTTGAATAATCTTTGTTTTCAGGTCATTTGAGAGTTGTTTTGAGGCCCCCATGTTGCCACTCTTCAGAGGAGAGTCAAAGAGAACAGCAACTTGAAATTGGCCACCTTAAATACCTTTTCTCATGATTGGATGCACCTGTCTATGAAGTTCAAGGCTTACCAAACCAATTGTGTGTTCCAATTTATCAGTGCTAGGTAGTTACAGGTATTCAAATCAACAAAATGACAAGGGTGCCCAAATGTATGCACCTCTCTAATTTTGTTTGGATGCATATTGCACATTTTCTGTTAATCCAATAAACCTCATTTCACTGAAATATTACTGTGTCCTTTAGTTATTTGATAGATCAAAATGAAATTGCTGATCCAAACACCCAATTATTTATAAATGAAAATCATGGAAATTGTCAGGAGTGCCTAAACAACTATATATATATATATATATATATATATATATATATATATATATATATATATCGGTACCTATATATAATTATATATATATATATATATATATATATATAGGTATAAATAAATATGTTACCAAAATAACACCAGATATATGTAGAAATATGTATTTATGAATAAATAGAACATATTGCTCTATGTGAAGAACATTGGAATGTGAAATATTCAAATTTTTATATCAGGTTAGCGCACTTGAGAATATACTAAAAAGAAATAGGATGATGCTGAACTGTGTACTATATTATATCTCAATCATTTTCCCATACACTAATCAGAACCCAAGAAAGAGTGTGTGTGTGTGTGTGGGGGGGGGGATGCCAGGGTATAATGAAATTACATCAAAAGTGAAGAAATAGAGAAAAACTACCCATAGGCACTTACTTAAGGGAGTAAGGGCGTAAAAAGGGCCAAACATAAAACTTAACTTTAATTAAAGTGAAGGTAAACTTTGATGAATGAAAGCCCGTTTTTTAAAAAAATACTATTAAAAACAGGGGCATGTTCATTCATCAAAGTTTAGAAAGCAACCGTATGGTTTGATTAAAAAAATACCTTTTGTTTTTTTCACAGCCAGAGCAGCTTCCCTCACCCGGAGATCCTCTCTTCACACGTCATCAATGACTAATCCAGCTTCCTCCAATCATGAAGAGTAAAAGCAGGAATGTTTCAGCCCTCTGTGGCAAAAAGGACTGTAGAGTAGGACCAGTCGAATTGGGGCACCTTGAAAGTGGTAACTGGCTAAGCAGAATATGGCCATATTGTGTGACTAAGTTCCCAATATTATTTAAAAAAGAATAGTTGTCTCTTGATGTATGATGTATTTGCAGGCAATTTTTTGCAGCAGTAAAAAATATGTTGTGCTTTGGAAAAATGATGTGCGCTGATACCTCTTTGTTTGTGTAATTACTGGGTCATATTGGCAGCACTCCCAGATGTGGATTTAAACTTTTTGTAAGGTGTGCTAAAAAAACAAATTTTGTATTTGTATTTAAAATTACCAGGGAGACTGACCATCTCCCATTGGTTTAAGCACCCCACCCAAGTTCAGGTGTGCTCATAACAGTGTTATAGAGTTGTGAATAAAAAGCCAGGGAGTCTCATTCTATTATGAAGAGTAAAAGCAGGAATGTTTCAGCCCTCTGTGGCAAAAGGACTGTAGAGTAGGACCAGTCGAATTGGGGCACCTTGAAAGTGGAGACTGGCTAAGCAGAATATGGCCATATTGTGTGACTAAGTTCCCAATATTATTTAAAAAAGAATAGTTGTCTCTTGATGTATTTGCAGGCAATTTTTTGCAGCAGTAAAAAATATGTTGTGCTTTGGAAAATGGATGTGCGCTGATACCTCTTTGTTTGTGTAATTACTGGGTCATATTGGCAGCACTCCCAGATGTGGATTTAAACTTTTTGTAAGGTGTGCTAAAAAAACAAATTTTGTATTTGTATTTAAAATTACCAGGGAGACTGACCATCTCCCATTGGTTTAAGCACCCCACCCAAGTTCAGGTGTGCTCATAACAGTGTTATAGAGTTGTGAATAAAAAGCCAGGGAGTCTCATTCTATTATGAAGAGTAAAAGCAGGAATGTTTCAGCCCTCTGTGGCAAAAAGGACTGTAGAGTAGGACCAGTCGAATTGGGGCACCTTGAAAGTGGTGACTGGCTAAGCAGAATATGGCCATATTGTGTGACTAAGTTCCCAATATTATTTAAAAAAGAATAGTTGTCTCTTGATGTATTTGCAGGCAATTTTTTGCAGCAGTAAAAAATATGTTGTGCTTTGGAAAATGGATGTGCGCTGATACCTCTTTGTTTGTGTAATTACTGGGTCATATTGGCAGCACTCCCAGATGTGAATTTAAACTTTTTGTAAGGTGTGCTAAAAAAACAAATTTTGTATATATATATATATATATATATATATATATATATATATATATATATATATATATATATATATATATATATATATATATATATATATATATATAGGTATAAATAGATATGTTACCAAAATACCACCAGATATATGTAGAAATATGTATTTATGAATAAATAGAACATATTGCTCTATGTGAAGAACATTGGAATGTGAAATATTCAAATTTTTATATCAGGTTAGCGCACTTGAGAATATACTGAAAAGAAATAGGATGATGCTGAACTGTGTACTATATTATATCTCAATCATTTTCCCATACACTAATCAGAACCCAAGAAAGAGCGTGGGGGGGGGGGGGGGGTGCCAGGGTATAATGAAATTACATCAAAAGTGAAGAAAGAGAGAAAAACTACCCATAGGCACTTACTTAAGGGAGTGAGGGCGTATAAGGGGCCAAACATAAAACTTAACTTTAATTAAAGTGAAGGTAAACTTTGATGAATGAAAGCCCGTTTTTTAAAAAATACTATTAAAAACAGGGGCATGTTCATTCATCAAAGTTTAGAAAGCAACCGTATGGTTTGATTAAAAAAATACCTTTTGTTTTTTTCACAGCCAGAGCAGCTTCCCCCACCCGGAGATCCTCTCTTCACACGTCATCAATGACTAATCCAGCTTCCTCCAATCATGGTTTTCCCCCCAGGGGAGTCATTGCCTGAGGCCATGCCGTGATTGGAGGAAGCTGGATTAGTCATTGATGACGTGTGAAGAGATGACGTGAAGAGAGGATCTCCAAGTGGGGGAAGCTGCTCTGGCTGTGAAAAAAACAAAGGTAAGTTTTTAATCAAAATGGCTGCTTTCTCAACTTTGAAGAATGAAAGTGCCCCTGTGTTTTAGTATTTTTAAAAAACAGGCTTTCGTTCATCAAAGTTTACCTTCACTTTAAACTAATTATAAAACATGGGGGTAACAGTATCTAAAAGATACTAAGATAAAACAATTGAAAAGGAAACATGTATTTCCATATATCACTGTCTATTAACCTGGGAAAAATATACAATAGTATCTAGAGTCAAACATTAAGTTACTTATTAACAACCATATGGAGACCTAATAGAAGCATATTACAGGATAAGAAGGCCCATTGTGAAGTATTCAGCGATTTAAAAAGATCCCTACAAAATTACAGTCTATGGCTTCGTGAGTCACAGCAACCGGGTGTAATCAGGAGTGGGCTTATAGCTATATAATATCGCTGAAAAGCAATCCACAATTATCAAAACATTAGGGCATTATCCACTACATAAAGTTTAAATAGATACTGTTAAGTTGAATTGGAAACATGAACCACAATTAAATAACATCCAGAGAGAAACAGACAGGCGAAGGCCTGACGCGTGTTTCGCCTGAGTTTTTTCAAAGGCGTGAATGGCCCTGTTAGCGTCCTTTATTTATGTATTTCTTATCCAATCAAATCATAGTAAAAGTACACACCTCTATCATAAGATGCTCTCATTGGATTAGAGAGAGGACCATTTACCCGCTACCATACGTCTGTTTCTATCACAACCCCATATTACATCATACTTGAGAATATGCGTTTAGGTTAGTGCAAGTGGTTTTTTTCCCCATTTTTTCTCCATTGACTTCTATGGGGGAATAGGTTATCGCACACGCGATATATTAAGTTTGGCTTTTTGTGATTGTCAGGTTAGTGCGAGAGTGATAACTCCTTACTTCCAACTTATAATTCGAGTGCAATCCCACGCTCGTAAAAAGTTTACTTCTAGTGCAATTAACGCTCAAGTGGGAGCGTTAATTAGCGCTTCATTTGTAATCTGGTCCAATGTCGTAATAAGTATCTAATTGTCCTGTTTTTAAAAAATTATATATTTCAAGTAAAACACAATTTTTTTATCCTATCTTCCCAATCAAGCAGGAATGGATAATCTTTTTTTTTCCCCAGTGTAGAGCTATTAGCTGTCTGTCAGAATTGAGGAGTATTTGGCATAAAGATTTTTTAATTATACAGAAAAGGTTGAATAAACACAACTTAGGGTGGGTTTAAAATTACTTGTTAAAAAAATCATTCATCTTAGCTGTCATTGGGATGAAATATTCTTAATTTTTTTTTCCATGCCATCCCTAATATGTGGTCTTAGTAATAGAGAGTTATCTAACCTCCATTGGAATGCTCTAATAGGCGCTGTTGATCACCAGGTGAAAGTGTTAAATTGTCTACTAAAATATAATCAATTCTGGAGTTTGATTTTTAGTAGGTTTACTATGGTGATGGGTTTACCAATTAGCAATCAGTTTATACCGATAAATCTGCCATCCCTGTCCTTAATCATTCTATTTAATGTAAAAGGAAGTTATCTATGCAGCAGAATACTTACTCATTTTTTTTAACTGGGTTCGTACAATGGTAGGTTGTAGAAGATTTTGGGATAGAGTTACGTTTGAAGTGTGTTTCCTGTAAATATACTATTTCTCCACCTTTTCTACCTATATCATCTAGTGCCATTGACCTTTTATGAGGACTATTAAAACCCTTCACGTTTTGGGAGATACAGTGAATAGTAGTGTTTGTGATAATGCAGCTTTCATAAGGAATTATAAAAACAATTTATATTATATATATATATTATTTTACAAAGAGACAGATACATCATACACAGAATCTCCAGGCCATAAGAATTAAGAATGTTGGTGAAAATGTCAGTACATTTTTCTACTGAGAAGAAAGTTGAAACTTCTCAGCCCAATGATGTGGTGCGTTTAGTTAAGTGCTGAGGCTTGAGCCTTTTACGCTTGATCGTATGCCATTCTGGCCTTTGAAGAAGCGGTGTGGAGGTCTTGTTTTCTGTGGATTTTGATGTGCTACGAAGGTCCAAAATATCTTCTGGAGGTGGGATATCCAATTTCTTGCAACAGTCCAGTATTTCTGAAGTTGGAGAGCATGTTGCTTGCTGAGTTACAAGTGCTGGTCAGCAAGCACTGATGGAAGGGTATAATGTCCGGTTATGCCATACACATAAGGCAGGGATCGTAGGTGAGGGTAATTAGACAGACACAGTACTCACAATTTGTTCACTGTTCTACTTGTGCTGAATAACCGGTCCCCTGTCGGATGCTATATTTAACTTCCCTGTCTGAGGGACAGTAAATTGTGGCTTTCCAGAGTATCATCTATGGCTGATCTTAACTATTTTTTGCTGGGTACTGCAGTTGTTGTTCCGGATCACGGGTAGCTTTAGGCCTCTGTTGCCGCGTGGCCACCTCCTTGTTAGTAGAACAGAGTATCCGTCATGACTGAGTAATGAAACAACACAAAGTGAGCTGTTATGAAGCATGATCGTTGTGTAAGCGTGTCTCAATTTCTTTAATGCACACCACGTTCATATTTGCTGCTTTGATCCATCTTCTGGGAAACGGCTACAGAACTCATTTAGTGTGCAGCCATCTCTACTAAGCACCGGCTCCGCCCCCCCAAAAGCATGTCATTTTAAACAACTTTTCTAATTTACTTCTGCTATCAAATTTGCTTCATTAAGTATCCTTTGTAGAAGGAGCAGCAATGTACTACTGGGAGCGAGCTGAACATATTAGTGAGCCAATGGCAAGAGGAATATGTGTGTAACCAGTCAGCAGCTAGCTCCCAGTAGTGCATTCTTGCGCCTGAGCCTACCTAGGCATACTTTTCAACAAAGGATACCAAGAGAAAGAAGCAAATTAGATAATAGAAGTAAACAGTTTTAAATGACATTTTCTATCTGAACATAAAAGTTAAATTTTTACTTTAATGTCCCTTTAAGAGATAGAGTAACAAACACATGAGGGCAAACATGTAACCTTGTATTTTGAGGCTAGCGTATCAAAAACGTGATCCTTATACTTAGTGTCTTTAGACTAGGGGGCCGATTTATCAAGCTCCGTATGGAGCCTGAAGGCTCGCCGGAAACAGAAGTTATGAAGCAGCGGTCTAAAGACCACTGCTCCATAACTTGTCCGCCTGCTCTGAGGCGGCGGACAGAAATCAACCCGACCGAATACGGATTGGCCCGCAATCTGCAGGGGACGGCATTGCACCAGCGTATGCTGTCCGCTCACACATTGATAAATATGCCCCTAAGTGATTGCTTCAATTTAACTCACAAAATACCCTTGCATATTATTTAAAAAAAAAAAAAAAAGATTGTTTAAAACACTTTGCTAAAGGAACACATTTTTTAATGTTTTGAACATTTTATCCAACTATCTTTGAAAAAATAAATAAAACTTATATATATATATATATATATATATATATATATATATATATATATATATATATATATATAAAAAAATTTTAATGTATTTATTTGCATATTCTGCAGAATGTAATATTTCAGTTTCGTCACATGAAGGAATTACTGATTTGGGCAAAGAGAACAAATTATCATTGCATTCTAAACAGATTAAATGAAACCATGTCCCCTAATTTAAACTAACAGAAATCCCTTGCTTAGAGCTTTCATGCCTTTTCAAATACATTTCTAATTCAAATCCATTCCAATCCATTGGAAATCACTTCAATAAACTATCATTATATTTTCCAAATGCACCCTCTACACTGGCATAGTTTAATTTCTAACAAATACAGAAAATATATATGTTTCCAAGATTTCAAGATTTTTGAGTTTCTACATCCTTGATCACTTGGAAGCCCGTTATGACATATTTTGAGCAGCATACTATGGCTGTTTGCATGTCTTTCTTTTTAAGTCTTAGTTTTTGCACAAAGTCAACTTATATGTTAACACAATTTTCTTTGATTTGCTAAAAATTTACAAATATAGCCCATGTGACAGTTATGAACCGTAAAACCTGTAATTCAATACTAAGTAAGTTCATTTTTACTGCAATTAAGTTATTTTGAATATTTTAAAATTGATTTGATTAACCATAGAAATTATATAAAACTTATTTTCACACTTAATGAATTGATATGTATGTGTAAATGAAAAAACTTCCAAATATATTAGGCTCTTATCATAAACAATAAAATAATTAGCTGACGTTTTACTTATGAATTATTTTAATAAATATAAAGATCTGTGAACAACAGCAAAAATTACCTTAGAAAGCATTCAATATCCCTGTTTTTTTTTTTTTTACCAAGATTTTACTATTTCTAATTTGAGTGGTTTTACCAATTCATACTGAGGTTATTCTAATGCACTGGAATAGCTTGTAATTGAAAGCCAAAAGTCTTATAAGCTGTTAATTGGGGGGAGGAGCGTGTTAGGGATTGTATTAAAACTATATCTAATTTTCAAAAGCTTTGTTTCCAAGGAATTGTTTTTTTGTTATAAATGGACATCCAATACAAGTTTACCTGCATTTAAAAAGTGATTATTGTTGTGTTGAAAACAAACAAACAAAGCCATATTAGTCCAGTCATAATATAAAATGTTTAAGCTTCAAACAGATAAAAATATGTAGCCTGCAAGACTAATAGTACTGTACTTGATTGCTGCAATAAAGAATAATATAGCTAATTAAAATAGAGTATGCTACAATAAATAACCACTAGCAAATCATTGTTTTCCCTTTACAAATCTAAGGAATATGAGTTATATTGGTAACTGGAAAAAAAAAACTTTTTGAAAAGCTTTTTTATTACTATAAATAATAGATAAATATACTATCACTGTGTGCTAAATTATGAAGTAACAAAATGTTGTTGTTTTTTTCTTCTTTAAAAAATAAACTTGTACTTTAATTATAAGAATAAGAAGAATTAACAATAATAATTATGACAATAATTAAATGTTTAAAGCTCATACACACTGCTCACTGGAGAGATATGTGTAGCTTTAAGGCTTAGTGAAGGAATGATACGTCATTGAGAGGCAGGAGCAGCAGAGAGCAGCTCAGGGAAAGGAATTATCACCTTGGCTGCTGTGTGTGCTGAGCAAGTCATTCAGCTCCCAGGAAGGACTGCACTTGGTAAGGTAAGTGATGGTGGGTGGGCACGCTGTGCTGTACGAGTGCATTCGCCTCATTCATAGGGTGTAGTTCAGTGCATTGTAATCAGCTGGCTGCATCACTCCTCCCTAATTTATCCCAGAGCTCGCAGCAAACCTTTATTCTATTGGATACCGCTATATTCTATAAGGTGGGAAACAACACGACGGTAAGTGCGCATAATAAATGGGGCAATTGGGCACTAGGTTGGCCGTTTCTCACAAAGGTTTTTTCTGCCATGTTTGGAATCTTCCATTTTATTATGAGCTTATAATGTTCATGTCTTTGTTGTCTACGATGGTTCTGAATGTAAAGCCTATCAGCTCCGTTTTGTCAGATGGCATCATGGCATTATAAATTCAGTAGTAAGGATGGGTGTTTTGGTGTCTTCATACGTTAGGCTATTTATAGTAAATATCATCGCATAAGAAATACATTTGTTGGTTTTTGCAGTTCTAGCAGAAAGCATTTGCTTTGTATGTTCCAATGTGGTGTTTATTCTATTTTACTCCCACCAAATTCATTGGAAAACAAAATTCTGCAGTTTCACGATTTTATGTCCTCCCTTACAAATATCTATCTAATCTATCTATCTATCTATCTGTCTATCATCTATCTATATCTATCTATCTATCTATCTATCTATCTATCTATCTATCTATCTATCTATCTATCTATCTATCATTTATCTCTATGCTACTTAGGCATCTATAAAAGAGACCAATAGTTTTGTTATATAATTGCTTTTATACTATTCTTACTATTGTATATAAATGATTATATACTTTTCAGTTACCCATCATTACTTGATATATTGTATGTAAACAATGCTTGAATTTGATGTCAATAAGGCAAACAAAACGAAATAAAATCATGTTTTTAACAATTTATTAAAACTCAGATTTCAAACAGATCACAATACATTTCATGTCAATTTTGTTTTAGAAAATAAGTTTTCACCTTAGAAAAAAATCAATCTACCTGATTTTGGACCGTGTTACTTTAGCCTACATTTATACATAATACATTTTAAATGTATTTGTTAATATTTTAGTGCTATTTTGTGTACATTTTTGAAACTTGTATTGGTGTCTGTATTATACTGAGTTTCTAAGCAAAATGGTAATGCTGTATTGTTCACATATTATTTTTTGTTTTCAACTCTATATATAGGAATGTTACATAACAGGGGGACACTACTTGTTTAAATTAGAGGTTTTTCTCTCTTGTAGGGCCAGTGAACATTATTATGAAATATAAACACACATGAAATGAGTAATCACTTACTAAGATAGGCACCATACAACTTCAGAATCCATTACTTAATAAACCCAATACAGAGAAGAAAAGTATTAGATGCACGTTTCATCATTATTATATCTGTGTTTCAATTGGCAAAAGGATGTGTGTAGGGAGTTATGACCCCTTAGCCTTAGGAAAAGTTTTACCTAAAATACTAATCAATATTTATTATTTATCTTTCTTATAGATCCTTTTCATTACTCATTAAAGAGGCTTTTGAAATTGTACTACTTTTCTGTAGCCTTAAAACATGTTCCTGCGCTGAAAACAATTGTTTATTAGAAAAGATGCTATTGCACCAAGCAATCCCTTTTAACACGTTTTATGACTTTTTTAATCCGTGCTCCATGATTATTTATAATTAATTCAACAACTCAAACACAGAATTGTTTGTTCAAGCGTATGAAAAAAACATTTGTACCTTTCATTATTTATTTTGTTGTAATTTTAAGCAATATGAAATTCAAAATTAAACTTTTATGGTTGCAGGATTTAAATGCATATTTCTATGTAAATAATAATGCAATAATAGAATGCCCCAACACTTTAACTATTTCCTTTTGTACTTATGTCCCTTGAACTTTGAAACTTTTTTTTATCTAATTCCTACTAGATTTGGTAGAGCATACTCCAGACATCTGTAGATTAACCCTGCTAGATGCTACAGTGATTTAGTTGTCCTTATTGGCCTTATCAGAGGAAACAAGACAAACATTTATTTTGTGGTGTTTAAAGGTGTTTTTCACATTACTCTAGATTACCCTTTGCTTTATTTATTTTCTGTAAGTAATTAAACAAATTGTCTTTTTTTTTAAAAAAAAAAACAACAACTTTTTATTGATAAAAAAAATAAAATACAATCTTTAAAATGGAAGGGAATAAATTGCAAAAAGTAATAAAGTAACAAGGTTTTCAAGGTTGTTGATAAAGACACATTGGTTACACTACTAAACTCTTGTTATAGTCTGTCTTCCAGATTAACACATTAAAGTGATTGTAATGAATTAAAGCCCAGTATCAAAAAATAATCTTAAAAACAGGGGTACTTTAATTCATTAAAGTTTACAATGACGCTTATTTTTTAAAATGCTTACCATTGCGTTATGGTAAACAAACATAACGCAGATCCCCTGCCCGCATCTTCTGCTTTCTTTAGCAGATCGATGACCAATTCTGCTTCCTCCAATTGTTGCATGCCCCGTTTGGCGTACAGCTCGTTCGGCACGCAACAATTTGAGGAAGCCTGATTTGTCATCCATATGCTAAAGAAAGCAGGAGATGCGGGTAGAGGATCCGTGTTATGTTTTCCATAACGCAATGGTAAGTATTTTAAAAAATAAGCGTCCTTGTAAATTTAAATGCATTAAAGTGCCCCTGTTTTTAGGATTAGTTTTTGATACTGGGCTTTAATTCATTGAAGTTTACAATCACTTTAAAGGGACACTTAAGTCAAAATTAAACTTCCATTATTGAGATCGAGCACACCATTTTAAACAGCTTTTCATTTCACTTCCATTATTTAATTGTGCACAGTCTTTTTATATGCACATTTTCTGAGGCACTAGCACCTACTGAGCATGTGCAAGATTCACAGGAAATACATATATGCATTTTGTGATTGGTTTATGGCTGTCACATGATGCAGTGTTAGGGAGAATAGAACTTACTATAAAATTTGTCAGAAAGAAATCTACTACTCATTTGAATTTTAAACTAAGTGCTTTTGCATTGTGTTTTTATTATGCATTTACTTATTATGCTATTCTACTATTTTTAGTGGTCCTTTAACAAACAGTCTGTCCTCCACAAGGGGGGTGCTTATATACGGTATGCTGAATGGTATATGGAGTATTGCTGGCAAATTTTAACCTAGATAGTAAATAACTTCGAACCTCAACAGGCTTAAAGGAGCACTAAATACAGTAGAATTAGTCTGAATTTCAAATGAGTAGTAGATTTCTTTTGGACAGATTTTATAGTTACTTCTATTTTCCCTGCCCCCTGTATCATGTGATAGGTATCAACAAAATGCATATATGTATATATAGCAAACTCTTACACATGCTCAGTATGGGCTGGTGCCTCAGAAAGTGTACATATAAACAATTTGCACATTTTGATAATATAAGTAAATTAAAAAGATTTTTTTTTAAAATTGCCTGCTTCATCTGAACCATAAACATTTCATTTTGACTTGAGTGTCCCTATAAGTAAACAAGGTAGAGGGAAGATAGGGGTAAACATAAGGAAAAATAGGCAAGGAGGGAAAATACATAAATATACTAAATAACAGTATCGACATTGTTTACAAAATGAAAAGCCTTATTTCCACACAAGGCCTTTAAAAAAATAATAATTGAAACACACACCTAGTTTAACTGTTTGTTAAAGGGACAGTCAACACAAAAAATGTTATTGTTTAAAAAGATAGATAACGCCTTTACTACCCATTCCCCAGCTTTGCACAACTAACATTTTTATATTAATATACTTTATAACATTTAAACCTCTCAATTTCTGCCTGTTTGTAAGCCACTACGACAGCCTCGTATCACATGCTTTTTAATTAACTTTTCACAACAAGAGACTGCTAGTTCATTTGAGCCATATAGATAACATTGTGCTCTCTCCTGTTATCTATACACAGCACTAATTGGCTAAAATGCAAGTCAATAGATAATAAATAAATAGCCATGTGATCACGGGGCTGTCAAAAGATGCTTAGATACAAGGAAATCACGGAGGTAAAATGTATATGAAAGGACCAGTAAATACAGTAGATTTACATAATCAACAAATGCATAATAAAAAGACAATGCAATAGCACTTACCTTGAACTTCAAATGAGTAGTAGATTTTTTTATGACAAATTTCAAAGTTATGTCTATTTTCACTCCCACTGCATCATGTGACAGCCATCAGCCAATCACAAATGCATATAGGTATATTCTGTGAAATCTTGCACATGCTCAGTAGGAGCTGGGGACTTAACAAGTGTAACTATAAAAAGACTGTGCACTTTTTGTAAATGGAAGTAAATTGGAAAGATGTTTATAATTGCCTGCTCTATCTGAATAATGACATTTTATTTTGACTTGAGTGTCTCTTTAACCCCTTAGTGACCAGAGCACTTTTTAATTTTTTTCTGACCGTTAAGGACCAGGGCTATTTTTACATTTCTGCGGTGTGTTTGTGTTTAGCTGTAATTTTCCTCTTACTCATTTACTGTACCCACACATATTATATACCGTATTTCTCGCCATTTAATGGACTTTCTACATATACCATTATTTATATCATATCTTATAATTTACTATAAAAAAATATAAAATATGATGAACAAATTGAAAAAAACACACTTTTTCTAACTTTGACCCACAAAATCTATTACACATCTACAACCACCAAAAAACAACCATGCTAAATAGTTTCTAAATGTTGTCCTGAGTTTAGAAATACCCAATGTTTACATGTTCTTTGCTTTTTTTTTTTTTTTTTACAAGTTATAGGGCATTAAGTGCAAGTAGCACTTTGCTATTTCCAAACCATTTGTTTTTCAAAATTAGCGAGTTACATTGGAACACTGATATCTGTCTGGAATCCCTGAATATCCCTTGACATGTATATATATTTTTTTAGTAGACAACCCAAAGTATTGTTCTACGCCCATTTTGGTATATTTCATGCCACCATTTCACCGCCAAATGCAATCAAATAAAAAAAAATCATTCACTTTTTCACAAACTTTAGGTTTCTCACTTAAATTATTTACAAACAGCTTGTGCAATTATGGCACAAAAGGTTGTAAATGCTTCTCTGGGATCCCCTTTGTTCAGAAATAGCAGACATATATGGCTTTGGCGTTGCTTTTTGGTAATTAGAAGGCCGATAAGTGCTGCTGCGCACCATACGTGTATTATGCCCAGCAGTGAAGGGGTTAATTAGGTAGCTTGTAGGGTTAATTTTAGCTTTAGTGTAGAGATCAGCCTCCCACCTGACACATCCCAGCCCCGATCACTCCCATACAGCTCTCTTCCCTCCCCCACCCCACAATTGTCCCCGCCATCTTACGTACTGACAGAAAGTCTGCCAGTACTAAAATAGGCTTTATTTATTTATTTTTATTTTTTTAAATTTTTAATTCTGCCTTGTAGGATCCCCCCCAAACAGCTCTCTAACCCTCCCCCGCTACCTATTTGCTGCCATCTTGGGTACTGGCAGCTGTCAGTTTGCCATATAATTAGCTTTTAAAAATAAAATAAAAAACACAGTTTTTCTGTAGTGTAGCTGCCCCCCCTCAATAACCTACCCCCCACCCCCTCCCAGATCCCTTAGATAAAATTTCCCCCCACCTCTCTCCCTCCTTCCCTTTACGCTTTGTCCCATAGTGTAGCGATCCCACCCGCCCCCGTGTGCGCGCCCGCCTCCGCTCCTGTGCGCACGCCCGCCCCCGCTCCCGTGCGCATCCCCACCCCTGTGCGTACTCCCTGCGCCCCCGCATGCAATCCCGCCCCCCACTGCCGGATATCCTCCAGCGATGGCCGGCCACCCGCCTCTCTGCAATGGCTCCCACCCACCAACGCTTGGCACCATTGCTGAGAGAGAGGGACTCTCTGCATCGGATGGTTAGTAAAGGGTATTGCACGATGCTTCAATATCGAGACATCACTGCAATACCCTGAAAGCAGCTGGAAGCAATCAGGATCGCTTCCACAGCTTGAAACCCCCGACGACGTACAGGGTACGTCCTTGGTCGTTAACGACCGTTTTTGTAGGACGTACCCTGAATGTCGTCGGTCGTTAAGGTGTTAATATAGCCATGTTGGCTGTGCAAAACTAGGAAATGGGTAATAAAAGGATTATCTATCTTTTTAAACAATAACATTTTTGGTGTTGATTGTCCCTTTAAGGCTATTTCATCTTATTATACATAAAAAAGCTATTAAAAGGCAATGTGGGTACTTCTAGTGGAAAGTGTTAAGGAAAGATTTAGGGGAAGATCAGCAGGTAGGCCCCTACTATAGAGTGTATGCATATAGGTTAGAGGTAGGCCTGATAAGGTTTCAGCAGAGTCCTCTAGTGATTGTCATAGCTTTACATGATCCAGGTCAAGATTCCCAGATGAAAATTCCCAAATGGTAAAATTCAAGTTTGTCTGTAGTAAAGTAGTAATATCGCTTGAGTGCTAAAATTGTTCGTGCCACATAGGCAAAGTCTATTTGTTTAATGTTTTCATACTAATCATACTATTACTCTTTTTTTTATAACTAATGTTTATTTTATTTTTCTGACATATTTAACCCCTTAGTGACCAGACCATTTTTCAATTTTCTTACCGTTAAGGATCAGGGCTATTTTTACATTTCTGCTGTGTTTGTGTTTAGCTGTAATTTTTCTCTTACTCATTTACTGTACCCATACATATAATATACGGTTTTTCCACCATAAAATGGACTTTCTAAAGATACAATTTTTTTCATCATATCTTATAACTTACTATAAAATAAATGATAAAATATGATGAAAAAAAATGAAAAAAAAACACACTTTTTCTAACTTTGACCCCCAAAATCTGTTACATATCTACAACCACTAAAAAACACCAACGCTAAATAGTTTCTAAATTTTGTCCTGAGTTTAGAAATACCCAATGTTTACATGTTGTTGTTTTTTTCTGCAAGTTATAGGGCAATAAATACAAGTAGCACTTTGCTATTTCCAAACCATTTTTTTTCCTCTCCAGAATTAGCTATAGTTACATTGTAACACTGATATCTGTCAGGAATCCCTGAATAACCCTTCACATTTATATATTTTTTTTAGTAGACAACCCAAAGTATTGATCTAGGCACATTTTGGTATATTTTATGTCACCATTTCACCGGCAAATGTGATCAAATAATTTTTTTTTTAACTTTTTCACAAACTTTAGGTTTCTCACTAAAATTATTTACAAACAGCTTGTGCAATTATGGCACAAATGGTTGTAAATGCTTCTCTGCAGACGTATATGTCTTTGGCATTGTTTTTTGGTAATTAGAAGGCCACTAAATGCCGCTACACACTACACTTGTATTATGCCCAGCAGTTTAGGGGTTAATTAGGTAGCTTGTAGGGTTCTATGGCTCCCACCCAAAAACGATCTGCACCATCGCTGGCCGATGCACAGAGGGCCACTGAGTGGCTCTCTCTGCATTGGTGGCAAAAAGGGTATTGCAGGATGCCTCAATATCGAGGCATCACTGCAATACCCTAAAAGCGCCTGGAAGCGATCACGATCGCTTCCAGCATTTAAAAGCCCTGAGGATGTGCCAAGCACGTCCTTGGTCATTAGGGACCGGTTTTTGTAGGACGTGCCTGGCGCGTTCTCAGTCGTTAGGGGATTAAAATAATTTACAACACTCAAACCATTTATACAAACTAATTTCTTACATCAATTTAAAGGGACAATCCAGCCAAAATTGGTTACACATGGATGCATTTCTTTTTTGAATAGAAGCATTTTTGTAATTTACATGTATTAGTATAACTGCTTCTAATAAAAGCTATAGTAGTTTCAAAAGTGTATCTAAGTATGCACCGTGCACCAGCATTTTAAACACAGCATTTGGTGTGTTTTTTAAGGTGCTTGTACCATCTGTTAATGACTTAATTTGTTTGCTGACATGATACAAGCCCCGCTTGTGCTCTGAGCAGCTGCAGTATTTAAAATGCTGGTGCGCTGAAAATATCTAGCTATGCTTCATATGCACATGCAGGGAGAAATATTAAAACTAAAACAGTGATAACTTTTGCTAAAAGCATTTTTACTAATACATGTATATTGTGAATATGTTTCTATTCGTAGATGTAATTCAACTATGTGCATTTAAATTTTGACCGGAATGTCCCTTTAACTAAGTCATAAACTTTTTTTTTTAAATATATAAAAATATTAAATTGCTACTATTACTCTTAAATTTTATATTATTTCCTATTATTTGTAGAAAAAAATTGTAATAAAAACAAATGTATGTAAATGAAATGTTTAGTACATAATAAAATTAATAGAAAGTAAAATAATATCAAAGGGAGGTCTCATGATCTAATTTCAAGCGATTCATAAATTACTTTCCTCTCGGCTTTTCTTTAAATCTCAGCTATCATAACTTTTCTCTGTTTAAAGGCACATTGTAGTGCACAAATGACAATGCTCTTATTTAGTTACAGTATGTCATTTTTTGCACTAGTTGCTTTGGTACAAATAGTTAAACACATATCCCGCTTGGGATCTGCAGAGAGCTTGTGAATCAGACCTGGAAAAGACCGTTATCCAATTGGCAGCTTCAGTTGCATGATCCCGCCAATCACCAACTTTGTTCAGTTCTGAAGCTACAGTTTTTACCACTCCAGAGCAGGACGCTACCTATGTGTTTAACCCCTTTGGGGTTCCATGGTGAGTAGAACAGAAATTATATGTTCTGTCGGATTGGAGTATGTAATCTGTTCACTACAATGTCAATTTCTTACAAAAAGACTGTTGCACAATAGACAAATATGAAGAACTTACCCCTGTGTAATCCTCAATCATTTTGCTATCAGTAGTGACACCACAATAAATAAAAGCAAAATATTCCAAATCCATGACTGTCATTTAAAAACTCAGATTATATATTGAAATGCAGAAACATTGGTAAATTTGCTATGGCCACCCCATAGTAGTCACATCCTCACGTAGCCATGATACGCTTGTATAAAGAACACCTGATCCTGTCATGTTAATTTCAAACACACTGGGAACCTAATGGTTCCTTGTCACAAATTCACTGCTAGGTAGGGTGACCATATTGCCGCTTTAAAAAGGGACGCTTATGAAAAATACATATGTCAGGGCTGTTTTCAAGGCTGTTTAAAGAAATGTTTTCTATAAGAACCCTGACATATGTATTTTTCATATGTGTCCCTTTTTAAAGCGGCAATATGGTCACCCTACTGCTAGGTCCATTTCTAACTCAACTCTGCTGCATCCTCTTAAATCATGTCTTAGTTGTCTTTAAAATCCAAACTGTTGGTAGGGTTATTTTAAAGGGACATTAATAAAAATCATAGAGAAATGTTGAAATTAAAAAAAATGCAAAATCTATTTCTTTATCTTACATTTAACAGTTAAAGGGTCATTAAAAAAAAAGTAAAATTGTATAATAGACAAAACATAATTAAAAGCACTTACTTTGAATTTCAAATGAGTAGTGTATTTTGTTTATGGCAAATTTCAAGGTTAATTCCATTCTCTCTCCTGTATCATGTGACAGCCATCAGCCAATAACAAAATGCATATACATAAATATTGTGCACTCTTGCACATGCTCAGTAGGAGCTGCAAGTGTGCATATAAAAATACGGAATAATTTTGAAAATGTAAGTAAATAAGAAAGTTGTTTAAAATTGAATGTTCTATCTGAATCATGAAAGTTTGATTTTGAATATAGCGTCCCTTTAATTAATAACCCATTTACTGTAGTTAGCCGTGCTACAGCAAATGTGATAAGATAAACAGTCTCAAGAGACCAGCATAACTCCTGCACATCATACTAAGAAAATGAGAGTTTTATAGTCCCTTTAAATTTCTGAAGACAGCACAATATCCTGTGCTTAAAAACACTTTAGGATTCTGGTAGATCCATGATTTATTATCACTGATATGGCTGTATCTATGGCTAATTTAGTAGACACCTTTACACACCCAGATCCAGTCTAATAATTAAATCTTTTTTCCAAACAGAGAAAGAGGCAAAACCATTTATAATTTGCACAAACACAGATGGAACAATGTTTCTCTTATACATATGTGCCTGAATTATGCTATATCTGTGGCCAATTTTTATTTTATACAATTATTTTAATCAGTAATGTGCAACCTTCTCATGTGGATTTGTTCCACTCAGGGCCAATAAGCTAATTCTTTAATTTTTTAAAAAACAAACGTCAAGGGCGCGATCCGATATACGGCGCATGTTTCGGCCAAGCATGGAAACCTGCGTCGCCCGTAATTTCACCTTGCACAGCGAGCTATCACATATACGGCGCCGACATTTGCTAAAGTGCCGTAAGTCGGACAAACTAGCGATTTCCAGAAATAAGCGTAAGTACAATTTTCTGGAGTTGCCAGTGACTTACGGCACTTTAGAAACTGCAGCCGCCTAAAAAAACTAACTAAAATATAAAATATCCCGTAACTGTCTAACACGCCTCCCAAACATAGCCCGACACGTATACCCCTCTATCCGCAATCCCCCCTCTCACTCCTAACAATAAATGTATTAACCCCTAAACTGCCGCTCCCGGACCCCGCCGCCACCTATATTAACTGTATTACCCCCTAATCTGAGCTCCCTACACCGCCGCCACCTAAGTCACATTAAAGGTGGAAAAAGTTCTGAAATGATTTATCTTTGTCTCAATTTTTTACATCACAGAAACATGACATTTTAACAGGGTTGTGCAGACTTTTTATATCTACTGTATATATATATATATATATATATATATATATATATATTATGTATGTATATATATATATATATATATATATATATACATACACAGTATATATATATATATATATATATATATATATATATATATACTGCATATGCTGTATTACGCTACCAATTCTCTATAGCTCTCTGGGCTGGTGAGATTCTTTTTATGCAGGTAAAAAGTGTATTGTTAAGGCGTTCACCAAAAATCGTATTTTATCAAAATTTTTAAATTTGTATGTAAATCACACAGGAATAAATTGTATTAAATATACACAGTGTAAATCATAATTTAAAACTCTGGATGTGCAGAAAAAACGGAACAAAATATAAAGCGTAACTGTTGTTTTTGCGAAAAATGGGCTGAACATGGGCTTTCCAGGGGCGTATATGAAACTGTCTCTCAAATTCCAGCGTAATTGTGTACCCCAAAGCAGAACATGCTGTGATCTGAGATGTCATTGCAGAAAATGCGGCATGTCTGCAGAAAGAATGGGACATATGCAGGAACTGTTAGCGCTTTTGCTTTACAGCACTGCTCTAAACAGCAATGTGCTCTGGCTGCGCTGTGTAAGTTTTCCTCAACACAGTGCAGCCAGAGTGAAATGCATTGATTGATACTATATTCTCTAGTTAATCAACACATTGCAATTGAGCTAGTGCTCTAGAGTAACCTAATTTAAATTTTATTTTATTTAAAAATGACCTGCAGAAAAATTTTCACTAAAAAAGTGAAAGTGAAAAAAAGTTCTGTACAAAAAGTTTGCACTGCAGATCTCAGTTTTTTTCTCGCCAGTTAGAAGGTGGCAAGCTTTTCTCAAAATAATTTAATAAATAGAAGCGATTGAAAGATGATAAACACAGAAAGCAGCGTAATGGAATTTGTATTGGCTGCAGGATTTAATTTTTAAAGTGCCCCCCTGCTCCCTGCTAACTTTGCTCCATGGAGTGAAGTGTCCCTTTCCAGCGAGCCCCATTACTTTATAAGGAGCCACCTTGCCACTTAATAATTCTACCATGGCAGCCCCTGCAAGGATCAGCGTGAACTTCAACTTCTGATCAGGAGAGCTTTAGAGATTAGGCGCCTTGGTCTGAATTTTAAGTGAACATTACATTTTTTTTCTGACAAATGTAAAAATGTAATCAGTTTCCCTGTCTGCTGTATCATGTGAGAGTCATCAGCCAGTATAAAGTGTGAGCTTGCGCACATGTTCCATAGGATATATATAAAGACTGTGTCCAATTTGATAAGACTGATAATATAAGTAAATTGTAAAGTTTTGTAAAATTGCATGATCTATCGGATTCATGAAGATTGGTAATTTCCTTATTTCTAGTTTTATAGTGTAGGGTTGGAAATATAAAAATAGTAAGCAAAAAAAATGCAGTTATATAAGGATCCGAGTGTATCTGATAAAGTAGAAAAAAACTTGTGTGTTGACATTAAATTGTTATCTTGGAAGGTTCTCTTTTTAATGGCTATTGCCTCTGCGCGCAGAGTTTCTGAGACCTCTGCTTTACAATGTGAGTTCCCTTATCTGATTTTTCATGCAGATAAGGCAGTTTTACGTACTAAATTAGGTTTTCTTCCTAAGGTTGTGTCAGATCGCAACATCAATCAAGAGATTGTGGTTCCTTCATTGTGTCCTAATCCTTCATCGAAAGAACGTTTACTTCACCATTTGGATGTGGTTCGCGCCTTGAAGTTCTTTCTTCAGGCTACTTAGGAGTTTAGACAATCTTCCTCTTTGTTTTTTGTCTATTCGGGGAAACGTAAGGGGCAGACGGCTACTTCGACCTCCCTATCTTTTTGGTTAAGGAGTGTCATCCGCTTAGCTTATGAGACAGCGGGACATCATCCTCCTGAGAGGATAACGGCTCATTCAACTAGAGCAGTGGCTTCCTCTTGGGCCTTTAAGAATGAGGCCTCTATGGATCAGATTTGTAAGGCGGCTACCTGGTCCTCCTTACATACTTTTCCTAATTTTTACTAGTTTGATGTTTTTGCTTCGGCTGAAGCAGCTTTCAGGATAAAAGTTTTGCAGGCTGTGGTGCCCTCAGAATAGGGTCCGCCTCTTCCTTTTTTGTTCCCTCCCGTTATTCATTCAGTGTCCTCTGGAGCTTGGGTATAGTTTTCACAACAGTAAGGAATGAAGCCGTGGACTCTCCCTATCTTAGGATGGAAAACATAATTTATGCTTAACAGATAAATTACTTTCCTTCCGGATAGGGAGAGTCCACAGGCCCTGCCAGTTTTTTCTTGTCTAAGGGCAGCCCCCTATTATCTATCTTTTTCTGTTGGCACCCTGATATTTCTCCTACTTTTCCTTGTTCCCTCGGCAGAATGACTGGGGTAATGAGGAAGTGGGAGGGATATTTAAGCCTTTGGCTGGGGTGTTTTTGCCTTTTCCTGGTGGCCAGGTGTTGAATTCCCCAACAGTAAGGAATGAAGCCGGGGACTCTCCCTATCCGGAAGGAAAGGAATTTATCTGGTAAGCATAAATTATGTTTTTCTTGTTTAGTTTAGTACTGTTAGTAATTATTGCCAATTCAAAATAGAAGAACAGGGTCAAGGACTATGTATTGTTATAAAAAATATTATGCTAAAGCATTAGTAATTTTCCTAGAAATAAATTTGGATATCAAGTATTTATTTGCTAATGTGTTTACATGTTCTTTTACAACTGTTTTTAAAGGGTTAAAGTAATGCTAAATCCAAGCGTATAACAAATGCTAGGATTTACCATCACTAAAAATCAAGTGGAGTTTAAGTGATGATATATGTAAAAAATGGTGCTAAACTCACCCTGATTGTGCCGCTGCACATCGCTAAACTCAGCGGCTCCGACTGCCCACGTCACATCGCTCTTCTACCAATGAGGTGACACACCTCTAAACCAATAGCCGTACATGCATACAGAACGCTGTCAGTTGACACGCATGGCTATTGGTTTAGAGGTGCAAACATCACCTCATTGAAGGAGAGCGATGTGCCGCGGGCGGCCGGAGTCGCTGAGTTTAGCACCCTTTTTTACATATATGATCACTTAAACATCACTTGATTTTTAGTGATGGGAAATCCTAGCGTCTGTTATACGATTGGATTTACCATCACTTTAAGGATTTTAACGGGAATTTCAATCTAAAAATAGAGAGACTAAAAACATTGGTAACATTTTCAATTTTCTAATAAGTTTTATCTATAAACAGAAGGAATGGGGAACGCAAATCTTTATGTGATAGGGGTAGATTTCTTTCTGTGATATTACCTTTTTGATGTCTAGAATTTTATTCATAGTTCCCAACATTTTTTATTATTCTTTATACAAGTATCTTTCCAGGTTCCTAGAATGTGTGGCTTGTTATTTAGAATCAATAGCCGTATCAACCTTTTGTAATATTTTGTAATGGGTAGCATTTTCTAAATAAAGCTTAATGTGAGATCATAACAATAGTGATTTTGGATAACGTATGTTGGGATAACAGATATTTTCATCTTTTTGTATTGTTCATACAAGTATTGACAAACAAGCTTTTGCCATCTCTGAGCTGAATCAGTGTCACATTATGTGCAAGTCAGTGGAAATTTTGCAGATCCTTTACATTCCTTTAAATATTTCTGTGTGACTGAGAACAGCATTGCTAGAATATTTGCACAAATAGATTTGGGTATGTAATCCATGTAACCTTTGTAATCTGCAGCTAAAATGTGTTTTGTTTTTATTCTTTTAAGGGACCTGAAATTCAAAATGAAACTTTCATGGACTTATAATATCAAATATACTTTGTTCTCTTCCTTTGTTGAGAAGAATACCTAGGTGGGTAATGGGTTCAGGAGCTAGCTAGTGATTGGTGGCTACACACATATGCCTCTAGTTATTGGATTACCGGTTGTGTTCAGCCAAGTTTCTGTATTGCATTGCTGCTTTGATAGACTAGTCTAGTCAAAATTAAACTTTCTTGGTCCAGATAGGACATGCAATTTTAAACAACCAATTTACTTTGATCATCAAATTATTTTTGTCCTCTTGTTATTCTTTGTTGAAAGCTAAACCTAGGTAGGCTCATATGCTAATTTCTAAGCCCTTGGAGGCCGCCTCTTATCTCATTTTTGTATTTTGACAGTTTTTACAGCTAGACAGTGCTTGTTCACGTGTGCCATATAGATAACATTGTGCTCTCTCCCGTGGAGTTACTTTGAAATCAGCATTGATTGACTAAAATACAAGTCTGTCAGCAGAACTAGAATAAGGGGGCAGTCTGCAGAGGCTTAGATACAAGGTAATCACAGAGATAAAAAGTATATTAATATAATCGTGTTGGTTATGTAAAATTGGGAAATGGGTAATAAAGGGATTATCTATCTGTCACCTAGATGACGAGTTTTGCCTTATGGCTTTTAATGCTGACAAAATGGCAATTTCAGTGTAAAAGCAGTAACGCAGCAAGTCGTGTCGGTTTAGCTATACCGTAAGCATTTTAGCCTGTAACGCAACGTTCATTCTCACTCAAAAAAATGAAGTTTTTGCGTGAGATTTTCATAGCGCCGGTATTACAGGTTGTGCGGTGAGGCTAAAAAGCTTGCGTTACAGCCTATACCGACACGATCCATACCGCCATCTGAGAGCAGTAGTTATGAGTTTTGCGCCACAAAAATGTTTCACAAAACTCATAACTAAAGTGTTACAAAGTTCACTAACACCCATAATCTACCTGTTAACGTCTAAACCGCCACCCTCCCGGATCGCAAACACTATATTAAACCTTTAACCCCTAATCTGCTGCCCACCCACATCGCGACTATTAAATAAATGTATTATCCCCTAATCTGCCGCTCCCGACATTGCTGACACTAATACAAATAATTAACCCCTATTCCGCCGCTCCCCAACATAACCGCCGCTATAATAAAGCTATTAACCCCTATTCCACCGCTCCCCAACATCGCTGACACTATAATAAAGTTATTAACCCTAAAACCTCCGGCCTCCCACATCTCCGCCACTAAATAAACCTATTAACCACTAAACCGCTGACCCCCCTCATCGCAAAACACTATATTAAACTATTAACCCCTAAACCTAACACCCCCTAACTTTAAATTAAAATTACAATATAACTATATTTAAATAAATAAAAACTTACATGTGAAATAAAATTAAACCTAACATTAAACTATAAATTAACCTAACCTTACTATTCTAATAAAAAAAAAAACTACCAATTAAAAAAATCTAAGTGACAAATTTAAAAAAAACTAACACTAAGAAAAAATTAAAAAAAATTCTAAAATTACAAAAAATAATAAACACTAAATTATAAATATAATACTAATAATAAACAAAATTATCAAAAATAAAAACAATTACACCTAATCTAATAGCCCTAAAAAAATAAAAAAGCCCGCCCCAAAAGAAAAACACCCCCTAGCCTACAATAAACTACTGATAGTCCTTAAAAAGGCCTTTTGTAAGTTAAACAGCTCTTTTACCTTTAAAAAAATACAAAGGTCCCCCAACAGTAAAACCCACCACCCAACCAACCTCCCAAATAAAAACACAAGCATTCACCTACTTCTGTATTTGGATCCTCACAAAGAATCCAAAAGCACATATCTAGCTTATTACTGTTTCAGTGACATACGCGCATATGCTATGTGTAAATAGAGGAAACTAAATAGTGCTATAGCACTATTAACCCCTTAATGACCGCAGCACTTTTCCATTTTCTGTCCGTTTGGGACCAAGGCTATTTTTACATTTTTGCGGTGTTTGTGTTTAGCTGTAATTCTCTTCTTACTCATTTACTGTACCCACACATATTATATACCGTTTTTCTCGCCATTAAATGGACTTTCTAAAGATACCATTATTTTCATCATATCTTATAATTTACTATAAAAAAATTTATAAAATATGAGGAAAAATTGAAAAAAAATACACTTTTTCTAACTTTGACCCCCAAAATCTGTTACACATCTACAACCACCAAAAAACACCCATGCTAAATAGTTTCTAAATTTTGTCCTGAGTTTAGAAATACCCAATGTTTACATGTTCTTTGCTTTTTTTGCAAGTTATAGGGCCATAAATACAAATAGCACTTTGCTATTTCCAAACCATTTTTTTTTTTCAAAATTAGCGCTAGTTACATTAGAACACTAATATCTTTCAGGAATCTCTGAATATCCATTGACATGTATATATTTTTTTTTAGTAGACATCCCAAAGTATTGATCTAGGCCAATTTTGGTATATTTCATGCCACCATTTCACCGCCAAATGCGATCAAATAAAAAAAATTGTTCACTTTTTCACAAATTTTTTCACAAACTTTAGGATTCTCACTGAAATTATTTACAAACAGCTTATGCAATTATGGCACAAATGGTTGTAAATTCTTCTCTGGGATCCCCTTTGTTCAGAAATAGCAGACTTATATGGCTTTGGTGTTGCTTTTTGGTAATTAGAATGCCACTAAATGCCACTGCGCACCACACGTGTATTATGCCCAGCAGTGAAGGGGTTAATTAGGGAGCATGTAGGGAGCTTTTTGGGGTAATTTTAGCTTTAGTGTAGTGTAGTAGACAACCCCAAGTATTGATCTAGGCCCATTTTGGTATATTTCATGCCACCATTTCACCGCCAAATGCGATCAAATTAAAAAAAACGTTAAATTTTTCACAATTTTAGGTTTCTCACTGAAATCATTTACAAACAGCTTGTGCAATTATGGCACAAATGGTTGTAAATGCTTCTCTGGGATCCCCTTTGTTCAGAAATAGCAGACATATATGGCTTTGGCGTTGCTTTTTGGTATTTAGAAGGCCGCTAAATGCCGCTGCGCATCACACGTGTATTATGGCGAGCAGTGAAGGGGTTAATTAGGTAGCTTGTAGGGAGCTTGCAGGGTTAATATCACATTTAGTGTAGAGCTCAGCCTCCCACCTGAAACATCAGACCCCCTGATCCCTCCCAAACAGCTCTCTTCCCTCCCCCACCCCACAATTGTCCCCGCCATCTTAAGTACTGGCAGAAAGTCTGCCAGTACTAAAATAAAAGCTATATTTGTTGTTTTTTTGTGTTTTTAAAAAGCATATTTACATATGCTGCTGTGTACTATCCCCCCCTTAGCCCCCAACCTCACTGATCCTCCCCAAACAGCTCTATAACCCTCCCAATCTAACTTAATATGCGCCATCTTGGGTACTGGCAGCTGTCTGCCAGTACCCAGTTTAGAAGAAAATATGGTTTTTTTTTATTTTTATTAAAATTTTCTGTAGTGTAGCTTCCCCCCACACAAAACCAACCCCCCACACAAAACCAACCCCCCACCCCTCCACGATCTATTTTTGTGCTTTTGCACAAACAAGATTTGGCCCTTTTTCCTAGCAATATTTTCCGTAGTGTAGCGGTTCCCACCCGCTCCCGCCCCGTGCACGCGCCCACCCGCCAACCTCCGTGCTCGTGCGCGCTCGCGCGCGCCCCCTAACAGCCCCACCTCCGATCCCGCCCCCCTTGATGGCAGAAGATACACCGATGGCCGCCCACCCGCCTCCCACCCACCAACGATACCGGCCATCGATGTCCGGTGCAGGGAGGGCCACAGAGTGGCTCTCTCTGCATCGGATGGCCATGTAAAGTTATTGCAGGATGCCTCCATATCGAGGCATCACTGCAATAACCGGAAAGCAGCTGGAAGCGAGCAGGATCGCTTCCAGCTGCTTTCCACACCGAGGACGTGCAGGGTACGTCCTCAGGCATTAACTGCCTTTTTTTTGAGGACGTACCCTGCACGTCCTCGGTCATTAAGGGGTTAACCTGGATGATCAGTGTATCAAGTCAGTGTGAATTGCCATTCATTATATATCTACTTAAAGAGACAACAACTAAATACATGTTATAAGCATAGTATTGAGGTTATTCCTCACCTTCCACTAGTCATGGGTGTCACTATGTTGAAATCTATCATTCACTATATTCCAGTGCTGACCTGTTTGCACATTTGCAATAATTCTATCAGATATCTGCAGTGTAACCTAGGTTTCATAATGGTGGCACCCATGATTACAGGGTGGTGCATGAAATGTGTTTAGTGTCCCTTTAACCCATTGATCCTGTAATGAATCATACCACAACCACCATCTGCGTGTCAGGCTTGTAAGCTCAGCCACAGCTCTCCAGATCCATGACAGTTTGCTACCCCTTGTCAGTGCTGAGACACTATCTGTACTCAATGCGTTCCAAGCCTTGCTCTGATGCTGATACTAGAGTTCAGACTCTGTTGCCTCTCAGGGCGCTCTACCCCACCCCCAAAATAAAAAAGTCAGAGATTGAAGTTGCTGCCCACCCCTATGCAGAACATGTTGTGATCTGAGATGTAATCGCAGAAAATCAAGATGTATGCAGAAAGAACAGGACACATGCAGGAACTGTTCATGCTTTCGCTCCACCCCACCCCCAAACTAAAAAGTCATAGATTGAAGTTGCTTTCCACCAACATTAAAGGCACGGTAAAGTCAAAATTAAAATTCCATGATTCTGATAAAACCTGCACTATTCAACAACTTTCCAATTTACTTCTATTATCAAATTGACTTTGTTCTTTTGGTATTCTTTGTTGAAAAAGATACCTAGGTAGCCTTAGTAGCAGCAATGCTCTACTGTGAGCTATTTTCAGAAGTATAGTGTGCAGCTGCAATTAACGGCCTTCTAATTGCCAAAAAGCAATGGCAAAGCCATGCATGTCTGTTATTTCTGTACAAAGGGGATCCCAGAGAAGAATTTACAACCACTTGTGTTATGACTGCATACGTGGTATGTAAATAATTTCAGTGAGAACCCCAAAGTTTGTGAAAAAGTTAACTGATTTTTTTAATATGATCGCATTATGCGGCGAAGCTCTGGCATAAAATATACGAAAATAGGCCTAGATCAATATTTTGGATTGTCTACTAAAAAACAAAATATAGTTTTGATAGTTTTGATAGTTTTGAATAAAAAGACAAGGCTCTATTTCTGTTTAAAAGGAATGATAGCTAAAAATGCTCTGGTCTTCTGTCTGAGTTTTTCTCTGAAATTCTAGGTCCTTTAGAAGTTAATTTAAAAATTAAACTTTTATGTATGAAGCTTTATTTAACACTCCTTATATTAAAAATCCAAGTACAAACAAAAAGATAAACTGTCTGAAAGACCAGTCTTTTAGTCTTTTCCAATTAAGTTCTGTGTGGAACTTCTAAGATTGAAAGTGCAAGCTATGGTGGAATGGCTTTTCCAAGCTGTGTCTCGCGGCGGTCTCACCGGACTGGAAGTGTCATCACTGCTGGGCAGATCCCTTGCGCATTTCTTAAATGGATTTCACTTCATCAGAGGGTCAGACCGCCATGAGAAACAGCTTGGAACAGCCGCTCCACCGGACTCTTCTAAGTCATCCGACAGTAGTGGATAGGGTTGCCACCCAGCCGGTATTTTACCGACATGGCCGGTATTTGTAAGGTTCATGTCAATGTAGAATAAATATTGAAAGAAAGCACCTGTCAAAGTGAAACATCTTCTGAGTGTGATGAATACTAGTTATAATCAAATGAGCATGTAAAATTAGTCCTAGCAGCTTTAGTTTTCGAGTTATGCTGTTTAATTATTTTTTAAAATTTATGTTAATGAGCATGGCCGGTATTTTCTTCAAAGAAAGGTGGCAACTCTAGACTAGTGGATCACTGGAAATTTCAAGCCATATATATATACTGTATATACAAATGACTTCACACATTTTGCAAGGTGTGACGTGCTTTGTGGATTATTTGGATCTATGTAAGACTGTGTGTGTGTGTATATATATATATATATATATATATATATATATATATATATCACAAAAAAAAGTGATTTGAAAAATGTTTGGTATCTGCTTAATATTCGTTTGTCAGCAAACATTTTATAGCCTCACCTTCAATATGTACATTTGTGATTTAAATTTATCTTGACAACGGCTTAAAGGCAAATGACACAGTAAATATTTTGGTGCTACTTATCTTCGACATACTTTTGAAATTCAAAATTAAAGGGACAGTAAAGTAAAAATGTAACTTTCATGATTCAGATAGAACAATATTTTAAACAACTTACCAAATTACTTCTACTATCTAATTTGTTCTCTTGGTATGATTTGCTGAAAAGCATAGCTAGGTAGGCTATGAAGCAGCAATACACTACTGTGAGCTAGCCCCTGATTGTTGGCTGCACATATATGCCTCTTGTCATTGGTTCACTTGATGTGTTCATCTAGCTGAGGTCACAGTAGTGCATTACTGTTCCTTCAAAAAAGATCTTATAAATGTAGGTGTGGGCACAGCACTTATTATGAGCAAACGGAGGTGGTTTACCAAACCTCAAATTCAGCAAATGAACAATGTCCTCCAGCTTCCAATATTCTTTAAAATAGACCTTTATTCAGCAACGTTTCTGGCATCAACATGTCCTTACTGTGCTAGCATGAGTAAGGGCATGCAAGCATAAGCATGAGTAAGGGCATGTTGTTGCCCGAAACATTGCTGTTTGCTGTATTGGACCCATGTTTTTCTGAATAAAGGTCTATTTTAAAGAATCTTGGAAGCTGGAGGACATTGTTCATTCGCCTTCAAAAAAGATACCAAGAGAATGAAGCACAGTTGATAATTTAAGAAAACCTGAAATTTGTTTAAAATTGTATGCTCTATCTGAATCATGAAAAAAATTGGGTTATATGGCCCTTTAAACTCTGATATTTCAGACAGCCCCAAGACAGAACATGCTGTGATCTGAAATGTCTTTGCAGAAAATAAAGCCTTTCCCGGGCTGCAAAGCTGTGACTTCTGAACGACAGTCTTGTGAGCAATACACCTTTTTTATTACCACATTTTTATCATATAATTATGTGAAGTTAGATCAAAAGAAAAGGAATAAAATATTCAAAAGACATTTAAAAAAAATTAACACCATTTCTTTTTTTGCAAGTAATTTGTAATGCAATTTTCAACTGCTGCACTATATTATAAAACTCAAAAAATTGCTTTATTCTCCAGTTAATCAGCACATTGCAGCTGAACCGGTGCTTTAGTGTAACTGCCTAATTTAAAGTTGAATTTTATTTTAAAATGACCTGCAGAAAAGTTTTCACTAAAACAAAATCTCATGAAAGAAAGTGAAGAAAAGTTCTGCCTCTGGGTCAGATAAAGCATGCAATTATAAGAGACTTTTCCATTTAATTGTATTATCAAATTTCCTTTGTTCTATTGATATCCATTGTGGAAAACCATACCTAGGTATGCTTATAAGCAGCAATGCACTACTTAGAGCTAGTTGGTGATTGAGGGCTTTGCAAAGCCTCTGGCCTTTTAAATATTTTATTTATATCCAACAGAGGGTACAATCATACATAGTATATCAGCATCACACCTCGCAGGGTGCGTTAAAAGGTAACCATAAGAGCAAAAATGGTAAATCAATAATAAGAGGCAGCACATATTTGCACATATATGATAAAACCAGGCTTAGTTGCAGCTGTGAATGTTAGCGTTTTCAACGGGTTGAAAATGTTCTATATACCTGTACCACAATGCTGGGGATTTTTTTTAATTAGTAAACTACCTTAACTAAACTAAACTCAACCTAAAACAAAACAAAATGTATTTTAGGGGACCCTTACATCGACAAAGTATGATAGTAATACTCAATGATGATGGCCATTATTAATTCATTGATATAGGCTATGGAATAAAGAGCCCATTGAAATGAGTGTGTTATTTCCATTCTACTTAGATTATGACAGAGGGTATATTAGCCTCACCGGCAATCTGTAGTCAGATTTTTATAAAATATAGGGATTTAAAAGGGCAGTTCTTCAAGAGTTCCAAAGGGGATTTAGTACAGTTTTTAATCTAAAGAGATACTGGGGGATTACATAGGAAGTAAACCTCAAATTCAACTTCTGTATGATGCGTTTGTGCCGTCCAACAGAGTTAACAGTAAAAGTACCACAATATGAGTGTGTCAAGGGTTATAATACTTTAAACAAACTAACCTAAAAATTAACAAAAAAAAAAATAAAAAATAAATAAATTAAAAAAAAACTCAGCTAATCTAGACTAAGAAAACATAATAAACAGTACCTATCCTGCCATACATTTTCTGGTAGGGTTGCTGCGTTAACTTGATCCCAAACCGCCATTACAGACTGAGCATCATAGAATAGAACCTATTAACATTATTATGAAATGTCAGAGAGAAACTTATTTTAGGACATAAGATACAATATTTTAGAAACATAGATTGAAAATTAAGCAGATTTTTAGGGCTATGCAAGGCCATAAAGCAGTAATCTGTGTAAAATATAGGAAGAGGAATATCTTAAAAGGTATCTGATTGGTCATAGTAGAACTCAGATAAATGGTGTTTTCCATGTAATAGATTTGTAGTGTTGTAACAGGAAGATTGTAAAGGGTCCTATATAATGAGGATTATAGTCCTCAGCAATTTCCAGACAGGATTAACTTTCTCATAAGTAATCGTGAGTTGAATTGTATTAAAGATATTCAAACAAAATAACTATTTGAAATTTATACTCCCTTTAAAAAAAAGAAGAAAGGCATGCAATTCAGAGTGTTATTAAATGTCCTGAGACACACTTAAAGAGTCAGCAACACGGCAGAAATTACCCGTCAACTGGATGGTTAGTGTACGATATTTTTACAAGCCGGTCATGCAGCAGAAACTTTCCATTATATGGTTGTGACTATGTAAATCAGCCGGACAGGACCAGAACTCATCCTCTTAACCGACACCTCTCCTGTGTCTAAGGGTCCACAGTAAGCACAGACACAAGAAACTTTTATAGTCCCATTTTCTTTCATATGGCACAATATTAAGAGCATTGTCCTCAATTTGCCTCATGGTGTTTTCCATCCGTCGTCTAGGATCTATTGTTGGCAATATTTCAGGCGTTGCACACCCCAACCCCATAGGGATCGATTCAAGCCCCGACATGTCAACCATCAGCAGGTGTATAATCTGTTGTGGTTCTAAGCTGCCGCAGTTTATCTCCCCTGCGCAACATCTAGGATAGGCCTCCGTAACCGGAGGGAGCAAAGAAAAGGCCTTCAGAAGGATCTTCGAGTTGGAGCGATGTGTCTGTACTGTGAGCAGATGTTCCAAGTTCTCCTGTGCATCACAGAGAGGCGTCGGTCCATCGATCCCATCTGCAGACAAGTGGCAATCTTCCAAAGGGTACACTGCAGATCTGTTATCCGATACTGCACATATTGTGATAGGTATCCAGGAGTCGTCAGTGTCCAGGAGTTGCGATTTTAGAGCAGTGTAGCTGTGTTGCAAATTAGTTGGAGTCACTCCAAGAAAACAGGAACGTCTGCTGTCTTGCACCATTTTTATTAGCGTCTCACAACTACTAAGTAGATGGTCCATTTTGGGTGCAAAAGTTGCTAGTAGCTTTAGAACGATATCTCTCTCTGCATCCATTGCCTCGTGGATGGCAGAGATAGATACAATCCGTTCCACTATTTCAATACTCAAAATGCCTTCCGGGGTAGAAGTGATCTGATTCCTTCAATCTACTAGGATTTCCCGGACACTTATTTGTTAAGGGAGAGGTAGATGGCAAGATATACAGGCTGCAAATTGGCTTTTTAAAAGAGGGTATCTTCAGAGCAAAAGATTCTTGCAGCCATCTTGGAATGCCGCCCACCGGAAGTCCAAGCCTCTGGCCTTTGACTCACCAGATGTGTTCAGCTAGATCCCAGTGCTGACTTTAAAGGGACAGTCTAGTATAAATTAAACTTTCATTATTCAGATAGGATTTTTAATTTTAATCAACTTTCCAATTTACTTTTATCATCAAATTTGCTTGCTTCTCTTGGTGTTCTTAGTTTAAACTAAACATAGGTAGGCTCATATGGTAATTTCTAAGCCTTTGAGGGCTGCCTCTTATCACATGCTTTTTAAATCTCTTTTTAACACAAAGAGACAGAAAGTACACGTGGGCCATATAGATAACACTGTGTTCAGGCACAGGGGGTTATTTAAGATCTAGCACAATACAATGCTAAATTTAAGACAATAGATAATAAACAGTCACAGTCATGTGATCAGGGGGCTGGAAGAAGGTTCCTAGATACAAGGTAATCACAGAGGTAAAAAGTATATTAATATAACTGTGTTGGTTATGCAAAACTGGGGAATGGGTAATAAAGGGATTAGCTATCTTTTAAAAAAATAACAATTCTATGGTAGACTGCCCCTTTAAAGGGACATTATACACTCATTTTTTCTTTGCATAAATGTTTTGTAGATGATCTATTTATATAGCCCATAAAGTTTTGTTTTTTTAAATGAATAGTTTTCCTTATTTTTAAATAACATTGCTCTGATTTTCAGACTCCTAACCAAGCCCCAATGTTTTATGAGAATACCGTCAGCTACCTACTCCAGCTTGCTCCTGTTTGTGTAAAGGGTCTTTTCATATGCAAAAGAAGGAGGAGTGTTTTATTTCCCACTTGCAGTGAGCTTTCCAGTTTTAAACTGGGTTTCTCTTGTTAAGTGTATCCAGTCCACGGATCATCCATTACTTATGGGATATTAACTCCTCCCCAACAGGAAGTGCAAGAGGATTCACCCAGCAGAGCTGCTATATAGCTCCTCCCCTAACTGCCATTACCAGTCATTCTCTTGCACCCAACGACTAGATAGGATGTGTGAGAGGACTATGGTGATTATATTTAGTTTTATACCTTCAATCAAAAGTTTGTTATTTTATAATAGCACCGGAGTGTGTTATTCCTTCTCTGGTAGAATTTGAAGAAGAATCTACCTGAGTTTTTACTATGATTTTAGCCGGCGTAGTTAAGATCATATTGCTGTTTCTCGGCCATCTGAGGAGAGGTAAACTTCAGATCAGGGGACAGCGGCCAGATTAATCTGCAAAGAGGTATGTAGCAGCTTATTATTTTCTGACAATGGAATTGATGAGAAAATTCTGCCATACCGATATAATGTAAACTCAGCCTTAAATGCAGTAGCAGCAACTGGTATCAGGCTGTCATGTATGTATATTTTACACTTCAGTATTCTGGGGAATGGCACTTCACTGGAATTATACTGTGTGCATAAGACTTTAGCCTAATTTGCAGGGACTGGCAACAGGCTCTTTAATAACACTTAATTTATGTTAAACGTTTTTTGCTGGCATGTAAAATCGTTTCATTTTCTGAGGTACTGGGTGAATAAAATGTTTTGGGCATTATTTTTTCCACTTGGCAGTTGTTTTATTTAATTTATGACAGTTTACTGATCTCTCTCACTGTTGTGTGTGAGGGGGAGGTAAAAAAATTCAGTCAGAAGCTCATTGTATTTCCTGCATGATCCGGTTCATCTCTACAGAACTCAGGGGTCTTCAAAACTTGTTTTGAGGGAGGTAATCATTCACAGCAGAGCTGTGAGATTGTAGTTGACTGTGATAAAAAACGTTTATTTCTGTAACTTTTTTTTCTGCTATCAGGGTTAGTTATCCTTCGCTAATGGGAACAAGCCTTTGCTAAAATTGTGTTTTTTACAAAGATTTGATGCTATAACCTTTCAGTTTATTAACTTTCAACTGTCATAACTCTTTCTGTGCTTCTTATAGGCACAGTACGTTTTCATATTATAGTAAATTACTTGAAAAGTATTTCCAAGTTGCTAGTTTATTTGCTAGTGTGTTAAACATGTCTGATTCAGAGGAAGACATCTGTGCTATATGTGCTAATGCCAAAGTGGAGCCCAATAGAAATTTATGTACTAACTGTATTGATGCTACTTTAAATAAAAGTCAATCTGTACAAATTGAACACATTTCACCAAACAACGAGGGGAGAGTTATGCCGACTAACTCGCCTCACGTGTCAGTACCTGCATCTCCCGCTCGGGGGGTGCGTGATATTGTGGCGCCGAGTACATCTGGGCGGCCATTACAAATCACATTACAGGATATGGCTACTGTTATGACTGAAGTTTTGGCTAAATTACCAGAACTAAGAGGTAAGCGTGATCACTCTGGGGTGAGAACAGAGTGCGCTGATAATGTTAGGGCCATGTCAGATACTGCGTCACAACTTGCAGAACATGAGGACGGAGAGCTTCATTCTGCGGCTGACGGTTCTGATCCAAACAGATTGGATTCAGATATTTCAAATTTTAAATTTAAGCTGGAAAACCTCCGTGTATTACTAGGGGAGGTGTTAGCGGCTCTGAATGATTGTAACACAGTTGCAATACCAGAAAAAATGTGTAGGTTGGATAAATATTTTGCGGTACCGTCGAGTACTGACGTTTTTCCTATACCTAAGAGACTTACTGAAATTGTTACTAAGGAGTGGGATAGACCCGGTGTGCCGTTCTCACCCCCTCCGATATTTAGAAAGATGTTTCCAATAGACACCACCACACGGGACTTATGGCAAACGATCCCTAAGGTGGAGGGAGCAGTTTCTACTTTAGCTAAGCGTACCACTATCCCGGTGGAGGATAGCTGTGCCTTTTCAGATCCAATGGATAAAAAGTTAGAGGGTTACCTTAAGAAAATGTTTGTTCAACAAGGTTTTATATTGCAACCCCTTGCATGCATTGCGCCTGTCACGGCTGCAGCAGCATTTTGGTTTGAGTCTCTGGAAGGGACACTTGAATCAGCTCCATTAGATGAGATTACACACAGGCTTAAAGCTCTTAAGTTAGCTAACTCATTTATTTCAGATGCCGTAGTACATTTAACTAAGCTTACGGCTAAGAATTCCGGATTCGCCATTCAGGCGCGCAGAGCACTGTGGCTAAAATCCTGGTCAGCTGACGTTACTTCTAAGTCTAAATTACTTAATATACCTTTCAAAGGGCAGACCTTATTCGGGCCCGGATTGAAAGAAATTATCGCTGACATTACAGGAGGTAAAGGCCATGCCCTGCCTCAAGACAGAGCCAAACCTAAGGCTAGACAATCTAATTTTCGTTCCTTTCGGAATTTCAAAGCAGGAGCAGCATCAACTTCCTCTGCTCCAAAACAAGAAGGATCTGTTGCTCGCTACAGACAAGGCTGGAGACCTAACCAGTCCTGGAACAAGGGCAAGCAGGCCAGGAAACCTGCTGGTGCCCCTAAAACAGCATGAATTGAGGGCCCCCGATCCGGGAACGGATCTAGTGGGGGGCAGACTTTCTCTCTTCGCCCAGGCTTGGGCAAGAGATGTCCAGGATCCCTGGGCGCTAGAGATAATATCTCAGGGATACCTTCTGGACTTCAAATACTCTCCCCCAAGAGAGAGATTTCATCTGTCAAGGTTGTCAACAAACCAAATAAAGAAAGAGGCGTTTCTACGCTGCGTACAAGAGCTTTTATTAATGGGAGTAATCCATCCAGTTCCACGGTCGGAACAGGGACAAGGGTTTTACTCAAATCTGTTTGTGGTTCCCAAAAAAGAGGGAACTTTCAGGCCAATCCTGGATTTAAAGATCCTAAACAAATTCCTAAGAGTTCCATCGTTCAAAATGGAGACTATTCGGACAATTTTACCCATGATCCAAAAGGGTCAGTACATGACCACAGTGGATTTAAAGGATGCTTACCTTCACATACCGATTCACAAAGATCATTACCGGTATCTAAGGTTTGCCTTTCTAGACAGGCATTACCAGTTTGTAGCTCTTCCATTCGGATTGGCTACGGCTCTGAGAATCTTCACAAAGGTTCTGGGTGCTCTTCTGGCGGTACTAAGACCGCGAGGAATTGCGGTAGCTCCGTACCTAGACGACATTCTGATACAAGCTTCAAGCTTTCAAACTGCCAAGTCTCATACAGAGTTAGTACTGGCATTTCTAAGGTCGCATGGATGGAAGGTGAACGAAAAGAAGAGTTCTCTCTTTCCACTCACAAGAGTTCCCTTCTTGGGGACTCTTATAGATTCTGTAGAAATGAAGATTTACCTGACAGAAGACAGGTTAACAAAGCTTCAAAATGCATGCCGTGTCCTTCATTCCATTCAACACCCGTCAGTAGCTCAATGCATGGAGGTGATCGGCTTAATGGTAGCAGCAATGGACATAGTACCCTTTGCACGCCTACATCTCAGACCGCTGCAATTGTGCATGCTAAGTCAGTGGAATGGGGATTACTCAGACTTGTCCCCTACTCTGAATCTGGATCAAGAGACCAGAAATTCTCTTCTATGGTGGCTTTCTCGGCCTCATCTGTCCAGGGGGATGCCATTCAGCAGGCCGGACTGGACAATTGTAACAACAGACGCCAGCCTACTAGGTTGGGGCGCTGTCTGGAATTCTCTGAAGGCTCAGGGACTATGGAATCAGGAGGAGAGTCTCCTACCAATAAACATTCTGGAATTGAGAGCAGTTCTCAATGCCCTTCTGGCTTGGCCCCAGTTAACAACTCGGGGGTTCATCAGGTTTCAGTCGGACAACATCACGACTGTAGCTTACATCAACCATCAGGGAGGGACAAGAAGCTCCCTAGCAATGATGGAAGTATCAAAGATAATTCACTGGGCAGAGTCTCACTCTTGCCACCTGTCAGCAATCCACATCCCGGGAGTGGAGAACTGGGAGGCGGATTTCTTAAGTCGTCAGACTTTTCATCCGGGGGAGTGGGAACTTCATCCGGAGGTCTTTGCCCAAATACTTCGATGTTGGGGCAAACCAGAGATAGATCTCATGGCGTCTCGACAGAACGCCAAGCTTCCTCGTTACGGGTCCAGATCCAGGGATCCGGGAGCGGTTCTGATAGATGCTTTGACAGCACCTTGGACCTTCGGGATGGCTTATGTGTTTCCACCCTTCCCGATGCTTCCTCGATTGATTGCCAGAATCAAACAGGAGAGAGCATCAGTGATTCTAATAGCGCCTGCATGGCCACGCAGGACTTGGTATGCAGATCTAGTGGACATGTCATCCTGTCCACCTTGGTCGCTACCTCTGAAACAGGACCTTCTGATCCAGGGTCCCTTCAAACATCAAAATCTAATTTCTCTGAAGCTGACTGCTTGGAAATTGAACGCTTGATTTTATCAAAACGTGGTTTTTCTGAGTCAGTTATTGATACCTTAATACAGGCTAGGAAGCCTGTTACCAGAAAGATTTACCATAAGATATGGCGCAAATACTTATATTGGTGCGAATCCAAGAGTTACTCATGGAGTAAGGTTAGGATTCCGAGGATATTGTCTTTTCTACAAGAAGGTTTAGAAAAGGGTTTATCCGCTAGTTCCTTAAAGGGACAGATTTCAGCTCTGTCCATTCTTTTACACAAACGTCTGTCAGAAGTTCCGGACGTTCAAGCTTTTTGTCAGGCTTTAGCTAGGATCAAGCCTGTGTTTAAAACTGTTGCTCCACCATGGAGTTTGAACTTAGTTCTTAATGTTTTACAGGGGGTTCCGTTTGAACCCCTTCATTCCATTGATATCAAGTTGTTATCTTGGAAAGTTCTGTTTTTAATGGCGATTTCCTCGGCTCGAAGAGTCTCTGAGTTATCTGCCTTACATTGTGATTCTCCTTATCTGATTTTTCATTCAGACAAGGTAGTTCTGCGTACTAAACCTGGGTTCCTACCTAAGGTGGTCACTAACAGAAATATCAATCAAGAGCTTGTGGTTCCATCTTTGTGTCCTAATCCTTCTTCGAAAAAGGAACGTCTGCTACACAATCTAGATGTAGTCCGTGCCCTGAAATTTTATCTACAGGCAACTAAGGATTTTCGACAAACGTCTTCCCTGTTTGTCGTTTATTCTGGTCAGAGGAGAGGTCAAAAAGCTTCGGCTACCTCTCTCTCCTTTTGGCTTTGTAGCATAATACGGTTAGCCTATGAGACTGCTGGACAGCAGCCTCCTGAAAGAATTACAGCACATTCTACTAGAGCTGTGGCTTCCACTTGGGCCTTTAAGAATGAGGCTTCTGTTGAACAGATTTGCAAGGCTGCAACTTGGTCTTCTCTTCATACTTTTTCCAAATTTTACAAATTTGACACTTTTGCTTCTTCGGAGGCTGTTTTTGGGAGAAAGGTTCTTCAGGCAGTGGTTCCTTCCGTATAAAGAGCCTGCCTGTCCCTCCCGTCATCCGTGTACTTTAGCTTTGGTATTGGTATCCCATAAGTAATGGATGATCCGTGGACTGGATACACTTAACAAGAGAAAACATAATTTATGCTTACCTGATAAATTTATTTCTCTTGTAGTGTATCCAGTCCACGGCCCGCCCTGTCACTTTAAGGCAGGTAATTTTTCCATTAAACTACAGTCACCACTGCACCCTATGGTTTTCCTTTCTCTGCATGTTTTCGGTCGAATGACTGGTAATGGCAGTTAGGGGAGGAGCTATATAGCAGCTCTGCTGGGTGAATCCTCTTGCACTTCCTGTTGGGGAGGAGTTAATATCCCATAAGTAATGGATGATCCGTGGACTGGATACACTACAAGAGAAATAAATTTATCAGGTAAGCATAAATTATGTTTTTTATATCAGTATCTGTGCATCTTATTCTTTATAGTAGTGTCTATTACATGCAGTTATATGAAAATGAGTGTATACTGTCCCTTTAAGTATACTTTTAAACTCGTTGCAGGGGTTAAACACACAGTTAAAGGGACGCTAAAGTGAAAATTAAACTTTTATGATTCAAATAGAGCATGCAGTTGTAAGAAACTTTCCAGTTTACTTCGATTATCAAATTTTACTCAATCTTTTTACATACACTTTCTGAGGCACCATCTACTACTGAGCATGTGCAAGAGTTCACAGTTTATATGTATATGAGTCTGGGATTGGCTGATAGTTGTCACATGACCCAGAGGGTCCGAAAATTGAAGTACATTTTGAAATTTGTCAGAAAACAAATCTACTGTTCATTTAAAATTCAGAGTAAGTGCTATTGCATTGTCTATTTATCATGCAATTCTACTCAATTTAATGGTCCTTTAAATGCAAGCAATAATAAAATGCTCTAACATATTACTGCATTTTCATTTTGCACTTTCATGTCCATTAAAGCAATTGTATAATATAAAATAGATACTGCTTTTAACTGTAGACCGCTGCTTCATAACTGCTGTTTCCGGCGAGCCTGAAGGCTTGCGCGGAAACAGGGGCATCAGGGGCCATTCGGCCCTTGATAAATCGGCCCCTATATCTGAATCACGAAAGAAAAAAAATAGTGTTTAGTAAAATTACATGATTTAATTTGTCAGTATCTAACTGTTGCATTAGTGTTTTTTTGCATATTATGTGCCAGATTACAAGTGGAGCACTAATTAACCCTCCTGCGTGAGCTCTAATTACGTTAAAAGTAAGCTTTTTGCACACGTCGTATTATGAGTGGAAAATAAACTGTTTTCGCTTGCATGCGAACCCGATGAGCGCAAACAGCCAAAGATAGAATATTGTGTGCGCATTCACATAGTTCCCCATAGAAGTCAATGAAGAAAAAAGTGGAAAAAAAAACAATTAATACAATATTAATACACTTCTGTGATTACTTTGTATCTAAGCCTCTGCAGACTGCCCCTTATCTTGGTTGTTTTGACAGACTTGCATTTTAGCCAGTCAGTGCTGACTCATAAGTAACTTCATGGGATTGAGCACAATATTATCTATATTGTACACTTGAACTAGAAGTGTCTAACTGTGAAAAACTGTAAAATGCACTGAGATTAGAGGTGGCCTTCAACAGCTTAGAAATCAGTTTATAAGCCTACCTAGGTTTAGCTTTTAACAAAAAATATTAAGAGAACAAAGCAAATTTGATTATAAAAACAGAATTTATGCTTACCTGATAAATTACTTTCTCCAACGGTGTGTCCGGTCCACGGCGTCATCCATTACTTGTGGGAAATGTTCTCCCCCACAGGGAAAGGCAAGGAGAGCACACAGCAAGAGCTGTCCATATAGCTCCCCCTCTGGCTCCGCCCCCCAGTCATTCGACCGACGTTTAGGAGAAAAAGGAGAAACTATAGGGTGCCGTGGTGACTGTAGTGTATAAAGAAAAATTTTTCAACCTGATTAAATAAAAAAAAAAAAAAAAAAAAAAAACCCAGGGCGGGCCGTGGACCGGACACACCGTTGGAGAAAGTAATCATTACTTGTGGGAACCAATACCAAAGCTTTAGGACACGGATGAAGGGAGGGAGCAAATCAGGTGACCTAAACAGAAGGCACCACGGCTTGCAAAACCTTTCTCCCAAAAACAGCCTCTGAAGAAGCAAAAATATCAAATTTGTAGAATTTGGCAAAAGTGTGCAGAGAAGACCAAGACGCTGCCTTACATATCTGGTCAACAGAAGCCTCGTTCTTATAGGCCCATATGGAAGCCACAGCCCTAGTAGAGTGAGCTGTGATACGGTCAGGAGGCTGCCGTCCGGCATTCTCATAAGCCAAGCGGATAATGCTTTTCAGCCAGAAAGAGAGAGAGGTAGCAGTAGCTTTTTGACCTCTCCTCTTACCAGAGTAAACGACAAACAAGGATGAGGTTTGTCTAAAATCTTTTGTTGCTTCTAAATAGAACTTTAAAGCACGAACAACATCTAAATTGTGTAATAAACGTTCCTTCTTTGAAACTGGATTCGGACACAAAGAAGGAACAACTATTTCCTGGTTGATGTTCTTGTTGGAAACAACTTTTGGAAGAAAACCAGGCTTAGTACGCAAAACAACCTTATCTGAATGGAACACCAGATAGGGTGGATCACACTGCAAAGCAGATAATTCAGAAACTCTTCTAGCAGAAGAAATAGCAACCAAAAACAGAACTTTCCAAGATAGTAACTTAATATCTATGGAATGTAAAGGTTCAAACGGAACCCCTTGAAGAACTGAAAGAACTAAATTTAGACTCCAAGGAGGAGTCATGGGTCTGTAAACAGGCTTGATTCTAACCAAAGCCTGAACAAAAGCTTGTACATCTGGCAAAGCTGCCAGTCGTTTGTGCAACAAGACGGATAATGCAGAAATCTGTCCTTTTAGAGAACTAGCTGACAATCCTTTATCCAAACCTTCTTGGAGAAAGGAGAGAATCTTTGGAATTTTAATATTACTCCAGGAGAATCCTTTGGATTCACATCAACAGATATATTTTTTCCATATTTTATGGTAAATCTTTCTAGTCACAGGTTTTCTGGCTTGGACCAGAGTATCAATCACAGAATTTGAAAACCCACGCTTGGATAAAATCAAGCGTTCAATTTCCAAGCAGTCAGCTGCAGAGAAACTAGATTGGGATTTTCGAATGGACCTTGTACTAGAAGGTCCTGTCTCAAAGGTAGCTTCCATGGTGGAGCCGATGACATATTCACCAGGTCTGCATACCAAGTCCTGCGTGGCCACGCAGGAGCTATCAGAATCACCGAGGCCTTCTCCTGTTTGATCCTGGCTATGAGCCTGGGGAGGAGAGGAAACGGTGGAAACACATATGCTAGGTTGAACGACCAAGGCGCCACTAATGCATCCACTAGAGTCGCCTTGGGATCCCTGGATCTGGACCCGTAGCAAGGAATCTTGAAGTTCTGACGGGACGCCATTAGATCCATGTCTGGAATGCCCCATAATTGGGTTAACTGAGCAAAGACCTCCGGATGGAGTTCCCACTCCCCCGGATGGAAGGTCTGACGACTCAAATAGTCCGCCTCCCAGTTGTCTACTCCTGGGATGTGAATAGCAGATAGATGGCAGGAGTGATTCTCTGCCCATTGGATTATCTTGGTTACTTCCTTCATCACTAGGGAACTCTTTATTCCCCCCTGATTATTGATGTACGCAACAGTCGTTATGTTGTCCGACTGAAATCTTATGAACCTGGCTTCCGCTAGCTGAGGCCAAGCCAGGAGCGCATTGAATATAGCTCTTAGTTCCAAAATGTTTATCGGGAGAAGCGACTCTTCCCGCGACCATAGGTCCTGAGCTTTCAGAGAGTCCCAGACCGCGCCCCACCCCAAGAGGCTGGCGTCGGTCGTGACGATGACCCACTCCGGTCTGCGGAAACTCATTCCCTGAGACAGGTGATCCTGGGTCAACCACCAGAGAAGTGAGTCCCTGGTTACCTGGTCTACTTGAATTTGGGGAGACAAGTCTGTATAGTCCCCATTCCACTGATTGAGCATGCACAGCTGTAATGGTCTTAGATGAATTCGAGCAAAAGGAACCTCATCCATTGCTGCGACCATTAGTCCTATTACTTCCATGCATTGAGCTATGGAGGGTTGAGGAATAGAGTGAAGAACTCAACAAGCTTTTAGAAGTTTTGTCTTTCTGACGTCTGTGAGAAAGATCTTCATTTCCACAGAATCTATTATTGTTCCCAGAAAAGGAACCCTTGTGGACGGTGACAGTGAACTTTTTTCTATGTTCACTTTCCACCCGTGAGATCTGAGAAAAGCCAACACAATGTCTGTATGAGCCCTCGCTTTGGAAAGAGACAACGCTTGGATTAGGATGTCGTCTAGATAAGGTGCTACAGCGATGCCCCTCGGTCTTAGGACCGCTAGAAGGGACCCTAGCACCTTTGTGAAAATTCTGGGAGCGGTGGCTAAACCGAATGGAAGAGCCACAAACTGGTAATGTTTAATATCTTTAAATCCAGAATTGGCCTGAAAGTTCCCTCTTTTTTGGGAACCACAAACAGGTTTGAGTAAAACCCTAGACCTTGTTCCCCGGAGGGGACTGGGTTTATCACTCCCATCTTTGATAGGTCTCTTACACAATTTAAGAATGCCTGTTTCTTTATCTGGTCTGAAGATAAGCGAGACAGGTGGAACCTTCCCTTTGGAGGAAGTCCCTTGAATTCTAACAGGTATCCCTTGGAAACTATCTCTAGTGCCCAGGGATCCAGAACATCTCTTGCCCAAGCCTGAGCGAAGAGAGATAGTCTGCCCCATACCAGATCCGGTCCCGGATTGGGGGCTACCCCTTCATGCTGTCTTGGTAGCAGCAGCAGGTTTCTTGGTTTGTTTACCCTTGTTCCAGCCTTGCATGGGCTTCCAAGCGGGTTTGGGCTGGGCCGCGTTACCTTCTTGTCTAGCGGCAGTGGAGTTATTAGCCGGTCCGTTCCTGAAATTGCGAAAGGAACGAAAATTAGACTTTTTCTTAGCCTTAAAAGGCCTATCCTGTGGGAGGGCATGGCCCTTATCCCCAGTGATGTCTGAAATAATTTCCTTCAATTCCGGCCCAAAAAGGGTCTTACCCTTGAAAGGAATATTCAGTAACTTAGTCTTGGACGACACATCTGCCGACCAGGATTTTAGCCAAAGCGCCCTCCGCGCTACTATAGCAAAACCTGAGTTTTTCGCCGCCAATTTCGTTATTTGAAAGGCGGCATCCAATATAAAGGAATTAGCTAACTTTAATGCGTGAATTCTGTCCATGACTTCTTCATAGGAAGTCTCTTTCTGGAGCGACCTTTCTAGTTCTTCGAACCAAAAGGACGCCGCTGAAGTGACAGTAATAACACACGTAGCTGGTTGAAGGATGAACCCTTGCTGAACAAAAATCTTTTTAAGCAATCCTTCCAATTTTTTATCCATAGGATCTTTGAAAGCGCAGCTGTCCTCTATAAGAATAGTTGTGCGCTTCGCTAGTGTTGAAACAGCTCCCTCAACCTTCGGGACCGTTTGCCATGCGTCCCTTCTAGGGTCTACTATGGGAAACATTTTCTTAAATATAGGAGGTGGGGCAAAGGGTACACCTGGCTTCTCCCACTCCTTTTCCACTATGTTCGCTACCCTCTTAGGTATTGGAAAAGCGTCGTCGTGCACTGGGACCTCTAAAAATTTGTCCAATTTGCACAACTTCTCTGGTACTACCATGGAATCACAGTCATCCAGAGTAGCTAATACCTCCTTAAGCAAAGCGCGGAGATGTTCTAGCTTAAACTTAAATGCCACTAGATCAGGTTCTGCCTGTTGAGAAATTTTTCCTGAGTCTGATATTTCACCCTCAGACAGCCCTTCCCTCACAGCCAATTCCGATTGATGTGAGGGTAAAATAGATAAGGCATCGTCAGCGTCTGATTGTTGATCCTTTTTATCTGTATTTAAAACTGAACAATCACGCTTTCTCTGAAAAACTGGCAGTTTGGATAAAAGATTTGCTATAGAATTATCCACTACTGCTGATAATTGTTGCATAGAAATAAGCACTGGCGCGCTAGGTGTCGCCTGCGCGGGCAAAGCTGGTGTAGACACAGAAGGAGAGGATGTAGAGCTATCCCCACTACCTTAATTAGATAAATCATCTTGGGTAACATTATGAAAAATAACAGAGCTGTCCTGATTTTGTTTGGACGCTATGGCGCAATTATCACAAACACTTGAAGGGGGAACCACTCTCTCTATACACACAGAACATAGGTTATCTGATGGAACAGACATGTTAACAGATTTAGGCAGGCAAACAATGCAATAAAAACGATTTTAAACAAAAACGTTACTGTCTCTTTAAATAATAAAATGACACATTTATTTCTGAATGTTCAAAAAACTATGAAGGCAATATCCGATTTTTCTGAAATTTGGACCCCAGTGTCTTAATGCTTAGAAAGTATTGCACAGCAAATATGGAGACTCTAGCTCTTAAAACAAGCAAACCGGAGCTAATTGTTTGATTTAACTGTTTTTACACACCACAATCCCAGCTACAGCCTTGCTGCAGCTTTTTACCTTCCTTAGGGGTCACCATTCACAGAAAAAAGCCTTTTGGAGTCACTTTCTGAACCACAGGACCCTCTCACATGAATCTGCATGCACTGCCTTGAAATTCAACTGCACAGCTGAAATGCCAAAATGAGGCTTCCTCCCTCAGCACACTAGAGTGAAGGGGCCTTCCTGACTAGATTTAGGTGTCTAAAACAAGCCAGATCAATAAAAAACGTTCCCAAGTGTATGTGAGCTTATAAAATATTTCAAATGGTATAATATTGTAATAAAAACCAATCGATTTAGCCCCTAACAGTGTCTACCAGCATAAAAAACAAAAAGGGGAAGCCTGTTATCTTTTTTTGCTGAGGTGAAAGAAAAATGGCTTACCGTTTCCCCTGAGGGGAAAAATGACTGTCATCTAGCATTAGCCTGTGTTGTTAGAAGGAGACTAGTCATACCTGAAGCAGATGAGTCTGCAAACTGTTACCCCCAACTGAAGTTCTCTTGTTTCAACAGTCCTGCGTGGTAACAGTAATGGATTTTAGTTACTTGTGCTAAAATCATAGCCCTCTTAAACAGAAATCTTCATCACTTTTCTGTTATAGAGTAAATAGTACAAGCCAGCACTATTTTAAAATAACAAACTCTTGATAGAAGAATAAAAAACTACAACTAACACCACAAACTCCTCGCCATCCCCGTGGTAGATGCTACTTGTTCAGAGCGGCAAGGAGAATGACTGGGGGGCGGAGCCAGAGGGGGAGCTATATGGACAGCTCTTGCTGTGTGCTCTCCTTGCCTTTCCCTGTGGGGGAGAACATTTCCCACAAGTAATGGATGACGCCGTGGACCGGACACACCAATGTTGGAGAAATTAAATTGGAAAGTTGCTTAAAATCGCATGCCCTATCTGAATCACAAAAGTTTAATTTTGACTTTACTGTCCCTTTAAATATGAATATTGCAAAAATATGCATTTACATGTTTTCATTTACTTAACAAAAGGCTCCAATGCACATGTATTTATGGGTTTGTGTATATATGTCTGTAACTACATATATACACACATAAATACATATGTACACATATATAGACATAATTATACATACATATACATCTTTAGACATATATAAATATGTATCTCTATGTTAAAGCCCTTTGAATGCCTGAGACATCATATCTTTAAGCCCTTATGACTTTTGTGTGCAATATTTTTTGTGAATAATTTTTATTAGATGGTGTTATTATGAGTGTAACTTTACTTTATAATGTATTTTTGATGTGTTTTGTGCAACGTTTTGGTTTTGCGAAATAGTTAACCAGAGCTATGAAGTCGTGGTAATAATTCTAGTGTAAATCGCAATTCCGCTCAAATGATCGGGTTTACTTTCATCTGTAATACCAGCGGTAAGCCAAATGAGCATAAACACTTGCAATAAACCCCTTATTACTTGCATGCAAGCGTTTGTGCTCCACTCGTAATCGGGCCCTATGTATTTAACCCTGAGAGTCTCCAGCACAAATCTTGAGAATAAGAACTTATGCTGAATTCTGGATGTAATTTATACAGTAAGATCATTTGTGTTAGATGCAATAACATATGTGAATTAAATGTTCAGAGGCCAAAAAGCTAATTCTATAACTTGTAATGTTGCAAATAGCTGGTTTATTTTGCTTTTTGGCTTTCACTAGGGAGCATATGTCAACGCGCGATTTTTACACAAAAGCAAAAGGCGATTAATGTTTCTTTTTAATATCACCGTGTAATGATGAGACTCTACTCATAGTAAGCAATAAGCAAAGTTTAACAATAAGATGGTGTTCATCCTTTAGCAACGGATTTAATTTTTGTTTTATGATACAAAAGAAAATACTGAGTCCTTAAACCAAAGCTGCAATGTAGGTCACTAGATGCCTGTTGACTTGATATGGATTAAAAGGATTACATTATTCGCCATCAGATTAACTGCAGAAATGTCGATCATACTGGAATCCCTGGCAGTATCTGCATGGGGCACTGTGTTACAAATCATACAAAAAACATTCAGTGAGAGAGTAAGCTGTACTAAATTACAGGGACCGTATACTGTTTTGTGCTTTGAAACCACAGCCTATTACAATGGGTTAAGCTTGCGGATAAAATGAGATTTCATTATGTTATCACTTTGTGTACACACACTTGCTTCCTTATCTTATATCAGTAAACTAAAGCTTAATACTTAGAGAGAACAATGGAAAATTAAAATTTTGTTAGTTATCTCTTCTACACCCCACCGGGAGTGTAATTTCTTCTGCTGGCTTTGTTCACATAGCCTGTCAATAGCCTGGACTTTAGTATAGAAACTTTCAGTATAGGTGGGGATACCACAGGCTAAATCAGATATTTCACATGCCCAAATAATGGTTGTTTAGCTACTTGTACAGCAAGTAAAATGGATCACTGGGAGCAAATTCAAGGGGAGAAAAGTTTTGAGTAAACTGTCCCTTTAAGTTTTTTTTTTCTTTCTAATAATAAGTATTTATGTGTAGCCTATTATTTTTTTCATTGATTTTAAAATGTGTGTTTTATACTTTAAATTAAAAAGGAAGGATGTATATAGGAAGCAAAAATGTTTTTAGTTACTTCTTTATGGGCAACAAATGTAAATAAATAATAAATAAATAAAGCATTATCCAGCATTTTAGCCTTTGTGGAAAATGAGTCTCTTCAGATCTTGATTTTTTTGTGTGGAAATCTCTTTTCTAATGCATTTTATTTATCCCCCATAAACTCTTAGAAGCTGTAATATAGCATACTCTTAATTTTATTGGTAAATTGGATTAAAGAGTCATTTCTGTCTTTCTTTAATCCCGTTAACCAATAAAGAGATGTTTCTGTGTGACAGGACACTCAAACACCTGTTTTTTTTTAGTTTTGTTCTATTGTGCCTTTTTTGTCAGTAGATTTAAAACTTAATTTGAGGGGTCTGTTCTGCAAAAGCTGACTCTCCAAAAATGGGCTTGTTCCCAAGCTTACATTCTTGCTTTTCAAATAAAGATAGCAAGAGAACGGAGAAAAATTGATAATAGGAGTAAATTAGAAAGTTGCTTTTGGTTTAGAATTCATGTGCAGAAACTGTCCACCCAGACTAAAACAAAAGTTTTAGACTTTAGGAAGACAGATTTTTCATTAATGGGAGAATACCTAAAAAACTATTTAAAAGGGAAAACTCTTATTACAGGGGTTCAAGAACATTGGGAATTTGTGACGGGTGCCATTTTAGATGCAACCGCACACTGTATTAGACATGTCTGTAAAAGTAAAGCGGAAACCAATTTGGTTTTCCAAAGAAGTAGCACATGCTGTAAAGACAAAAAAGATAGCTTATAAAAATTACAGACACACGCAGTCAGATGATGATATTCAAATATGGAGACTCCAACAAAAAAAGACTAAGCAGTTAATTAGGAAGGTTAAAGCTCATGCAGAAGAGAAGATAGCACAGTCAGTAAACCATGGGGACAAAACCTTCTTTAAATATATCAATGAAAGAAGAAAAAATAAGGTAGGAATAGTAAAATTGAAAACAGTTGATGGTAGAATGACAGAAGGAAATAAGCAAATTGCAGATTGTCTCAATGATTACTTTTGTTCTGTTTTCACAAAAGATTGTGAAGATAGAATGTCTTTATTAAAGGGATACTAAACCCACATTTCTCTTGTTAAGTGTATCCAGTCCACGGATCATCCATTACTTATGGAATATATTCTCCTTCCCAACAGGAAGTTGCAAGAGTCCACCCACAGCAAAGCTGCTACATAGCTCCTCCCCTAACTGCCATATTCAGTCATTCTCTTGCAAGCCTCAACATAGATAGGAGGTCGTGAGAGTCTGTGGTGATTTATACTTAGTTTATTCTTCAATCAAAAGTTTGTTATTTTTAAATGGCACCGGAGTGTGCTGTTTATCTCAGGCAGTATTTGGAAGAAGAATCTGCCTGCGTTTTTCTATGATCTTAGCAGACGTAACTGAGATCCGTTTGCTGTTCTCACACATTCTGAGGAGTGAGGTACTTCAGAGGGGGAATGGCGTGCAGGTTTTCCTGCAGATAAGGTATGTGCAGTAAAATATTTTTCTAGGAATGGAATTGACTAAGAAAATACTGCTGATACCGAAGTAATGTAAGTAAAGCCTTAAATGCAGCGATAGCGACTGGTATCAGGCTTATTAATAGAGATACATACTCTTATAAAAATGTGTTTTAAAACGTTTGCTGGCATGTTTAATCGTTTTTTAACGTACATTGGTGATAACACTGTAATGTTGGTATAGCCTTAAATGCAGTAAAAGCGACTGGTATCAGGCTTATTAATAGAGATACATACTCTTGTAAAAATGTGTTTTAAAACGTTTGCTGGCATGTTTAATCGTTTTTTAACATATGTTTGGTGATAAAACTTATTGGGGCCTAAGTTTTTTCCACATGGCTGGCTTAAATTTTGCATAGAAACAGTTCCATGAGGCTTCCCACTGTTGTAATATGAGTGGGAGGGGCCTAATTTAGCGCTTTTTTGCGCAGTTAAAATTACAAAATGAATTATCCAGATTCCCTCAGCAGTCCCATGAATACTACAGGACATTTCTAAAGGGCTAAAAAGACTTCCAAAATCGTTTTTAGGGAAGGTAATCCACAGCTCTTCTGTGGCAGTTTTTGTTGTGTCTGTTTTTAAAAAAACGTCTATGTCGTTTTTTTTATCTGTTTTTTGCTTTAAGGGGTTAATCATCCATTTGCAAGTGGGTGCAATGCTCTGTTACCTTATTACATGTACTGTAAAAATTTCGTTTGTTTTACTGCCTTTTTTCACTGTTTTTTCAAATTTTGACAAAATTTGTTTCTCTTAAAGGCACAGTAACGTTTTATATATTTGCTTGTTAACTTGATTTAAAGTGTTTTCCAAGCTTATTAGTCTCATTATTAGTCTGTTCTAACATGTCTGACATAGAGGAAGCTCTGTGTTCATTATGTTTTAAGTTTGGAACCCCATCTTAGAATGTGTACCAGATGTACTGATTTCATGTTAAACAATAAAGATAATTTTTTGTCTTTAAAAACATTATCACCAGAGGATTCTGTCGTGGGGGTAGTTATGCCGACTAACTCTCCCCACGTGTCAGACCTTTTGACTCCCGCTTTAGGGACTCACGCTCAAATGGCGCCAAGTACATCAAGGGCACCCATAGCGTTTATTTTACCAGGGGATTCTGTCGAGGGGAAAGTTATGCCGATTAACTCTCCCCACGTGTCAGACCCTTCGACTCCCGCTTCAGGGACTCACGCTCAAATGGCGCCAAGTACATCAAGGGCGTCCATAGTGTTTATTTTACAAGACATGGCAAAGGTGGTGAATAATACTCTTGCAGCAGTATTAGTCAGACTACCTGAAATTAAAGGAAAGCAGATAGCTCTGGGGGTAGATACAGAGCATACAGACGCTTTAAGAACCATGTATGATACAACCTCACAATATGCTTAGTCTGTGGGTGATTTTTTTTTTTTTTTTGACTCAGGGAAGATGATTTAACCTGATTCTGATATTTCTACATTTAAAATTTATGCTTGAGAACCTCCACTTGTTGCTCAGGGAGGCTTTGGCTGCTCTGAATGAATGTGTACAATCGCAGGGCCAGAGAAATTGTGTAGACTGGATAAATAATATGCAGTGCCGGTGTGTACTGATGTTTTTCCAATACTTAAAGAGGTTTACTAAAAAAAATTTTTTTTTTAATAAGGAATGGGATAGACCAGGTGTGCCGTTCTCTTCCCCTCCTATTTTTTAGAAGAATGTTATCTAATAGTTACCACCACGGGACTTCTGGCAGACAGTTCCTAAGGTGGAGAGAAGAGTTTCTACTCTAGCTAAGCGTACCACTACCTCTGGCGAGGACAGTTGTGCTTTTTAGATCCAATGGATAAAAAATGTTTATTCAACAGGGTTTTATCCTGCAGCCCCTTGCATACATTGCTTCTGTCACTGCTGCTGCGGCGTTCTGGGTTGAGTCTCTTGATGAGGCTTTACAGTTAGTTACTCCATTGGATGAATATATTTGACAAGCTTATGCTAGCCAATTCCTTTGTTTTCTGATGCCTTTGTTCATTTGACTAGACTAACGGCTAAGAATTCTGTTTTTTACTATACTGGCGCGCAGAGCGCTATGGCTTATATCATGGTCAGCTGTCGTGACTTTAATAAATAAGCTACTTAACTTCCCTTCAAGGGGCAGACCCTATTCGGGCCTGGTTTGAAGGAGATTATTGCTTATATCACTGGAGGAAAAGGTCATGCCCTTCCTCAGGATAGGAATCAAGAGCCAAAGAAGGTCTAATTTTCGTGCCTTTTAAAACTTCAGGGCAGGTGTGGCATCCACTTCCTCTAAGGCAAAACAAGAGGGAATTTTTGCTCAGCCCAAGGCGGTCTGGAGACAATTGGACCTGGAACAAAGATAAGCAGGCCAAGGAGCCTGCTGCTGCCTCTAAGGTAACGGATCCTATAGGGGGCAGACTTTCATTCTTCGCCCGGGCGTGGGCAAGAGATGCCCAGGATCCCTAGGCATTGGAATTTATATCCCAGAGATATCTTCTGGATTTCAAAGATTCCCCCCCCAAAAAAGGGGAGATTTCGCCTTTCACAATTATCTGCAAACCAGATAAAGAAGGAGGCATTCTTACATTGTGTACGAGATCCATCCAGTTCCAAGAGAGGAACAGGGACAGAGTTTTTACTCAAATCTGTTTGTGGTTCCCAAGGTGAGGGAACCTTCAGACCTATTTTGGATCTAAAGATCTTAAACAAATTCCTCAGAATTCCGTCATTTAAGATGGAAACTATTCGTACCATCTTAACTATGATCCAGGAGAGTCAATAGAGGACTACAATGGATTTGAAGGATGCTTATCCTCACATTGTGATGCATAAAGATCACCTTCGTTTTTCAGGTTTGCCTTTCTAGACAGGCATTACCAGTTTGTAGCTCTTTCCTTTGGGATATCTACAGCCCCAAGAATCTTTATGGAGGTTCTGGGGTCGCTTTGGCGGTCCTTAGGCCGCGGGGCATAGAAGTGGCCCCTTAGTTAGACGACATCCTGATACAGGCGTCAAACATCCAAATTGCCAAGTCTCATACGGACGTAGTACTGGCATTTCTGAGATCACATGGGTGGAAAGTGAACAAGGAAAGAGTTCTCTATCCCCAATCTCAAGGGTTTCCCTCCTAGGGACTCTGATAGATTCTGTAGAAATGAAAATTTACCTGATAGAGTCCAGGTTGTCAAAGTTTCTAAATTTCTGCCGTGTTTTTCATCCCATCCGCGCCCTTCGGTGGCTCAGTACATGAATGAAATCGGCTTAATAGGTAGCGGCAAGGGACATAGTACCGTTTGCACGTCTACATTTCAGACCGCTGCAACTATGCATGCTCAGTCAGAGGAACGGGGATTACACAGATTTGTCCCCCTGTTGATTCTGGACCAAGAGACCAGAGATTATCTTCTTTGGTGACTATGTCGGGTCCATCTGTCCAAGGGTATGACCTTCCGCAGGTCAGATGGGACAATTGTTACAATGGATGTCAGCTTTTTAGGTTGGGATGCAGTCTGGAACTCCCTGAAGGCTCAGGGATAGTGGACTTAGGAGGAGACCCTCCTTCTAATAACTATTCTGGGAGTGATATTCCATGCTCTTCAGACTTGGCCTCAGTTATCAACTCTGATGTACATCATACTCAGTCGGACAATATACACGACTGTGGCTTACATCAGCCATCAAGGGGGAACAGAAGTTCCCTAGTGATGTTAGAAGTCTTACAATAATTCACTGGACAGAGACTCACTCTTGTCTATCAGCTATCCATATCCCAGGTGTTGAGAACTGGGAGGTGGATTTTCTAAGTCGTCAGACTTTTCTTCCGGGGAGTGGGATTTCCTCCGGAGGTCAAGACCAAGCAGGAGAGGGCTTTGGTGTTTTTGACAGCGCCTGCGTAGCCACGCAGGACCTGGAATGCAGATCTGGTGGACATGTCATCCTTTCCATCACGGTCTCTGCTTCTGAGACAGGTCCCTCTACCTCAGGGTCCTTTCAACCATCTAAATAGAATCAATCTGAGATGGACTGCCTGGAGACTGAACGCTTGATGTTATCAAAGCATGGCTTCTCCGAGTCAGTCATTGATACCTTAAATACAGACATGAAAGCCTGTCTCTAGCAAAATTGAACATAGATATGGTGTAAATATCTGATTGTTATGAATCCAAGGGTTACTCATGGAGTAAAGCCTGGATTCCCAGGATATTATCTTTTCTCCAAGATGTTTTTGAGAAAAGGGTTGTCAGCTAATTCCTTAAAAGGGACAGATTTTTACTCTGTCTATTTTTTTGCACCAGCGTCTGGCAGGTATTCTAGACGTTCAGGCATTTGGTCAGGCTTTGGTTAGATCCAAGCCTGTGTTTAAAACTGTTGCTCCACCATGGAGCTTAAACCTGGTTCTTAAGGCTCTTCAAGAAGTTCCGTTTGAGCCTTTTTCGTTCCATAGATATCAATCTTTATCTTGGAAAGTTCCTTTTGGGTAGCTATTTCCTCGACTCGTAGAGTCTCCAAGTTATCTGTGTTACAATGTGATTCTCCTTATCTGGTCCTTCGTACGGATAAGGTAGTCCTGCGTACCAACCTGGGTTTTTTCCTAAGGTGGTATCTAACAAGAACATCACTCAAGAGATAGTTGTTCCATGCTTGTATCCTAATCCTTCCTCAAAGAAGGAACGTCTATTACACAATATTGGACGTGGTTTGTGCTTTAAAGTTTTTACTTACAAGTTACTACAGTTTTCATCAAACGTTCACCTTGTTTGTTGTCTATTCTGGACAGAGGAGAGGTCAAAAGACTTCAGCAGCCTCTCTGTCTTTTTGGTTAAAAAGCATAATTCATTTAGCTTATGAGACTGCTGGACAGCAGCCTCCTGAAGGGATTGCAGCTCATTCTACTAGAGCTGTGGTTTTCACTTGGGCCTTTTTTAAATGTGGCTTCTGTTGAACAGATTTACAAGACGGAGTCTTGGTCTGCGCTTCATACTTTTTCAAATTTAACAAATTTGATACCTTGCTTCTTCGGAGGCTATTTTTGGGAGAAAAGGTTTTTTTTTACAGGCAGTGGTAACTTCCGTTTAAGTACCTGCCTTGTCCCTCCCATCATCCGTGTACTTTAGCTTTGGTATTGGTATTCCATAAGTAATGGATGATCCGTGGACTGGATACACTTAACAAGAGAAAACATAATTTATGCTTACCTGATAAATTTATTTCTCTTGTAGTGTATCCAGTCCACGGCCCGCCCTGTCACTTTAAGGCAGGTAATTTTTTCATTTGAACTACAGTCACCACTGCACCCTATGGTTTTTCCTTTCTCTGCATGTTTTCGGTCGAATGACTGAATATGGCAGTTAGGGGAGGAGCTATGTAGCAGCTTTGCTGTGGGTGGACTCTTGCAACTTCCTGTTGGGAAGGAGAATATATTCCATAAGTAATGGATGATCCGTGGACTGGATACACTACAAGAGAAATAAATTTATCAGGTAAGCATAAATTATGTTTTTTTTTCTTTAATGATTCAGATAGAGCATGCAATTTTAAGCAACTTTCTAATTTACTCCTAATATCAATTTGTATTCATTCTCCTGCTATCTTTATTTAAAAAGTAGGAATTTAAAGCTTAGGAGCTAACCCATTTTAGGTTCAGCACCATGAATAGCGCTTGTTTATTGGTGGATACAGTTAGCAAACCAATAAGCAAACATAACCCAGGTTCTCAACCAAAAATGGGCCAGCTCTTAAGCTTTTTAAATAAAGATAGCAAGAGAACAAAGAAAAAATTATAATAGTAATACATTTGAAAGTTGCTTAAAGTTGCATGTTCTATCTGAATCATTAAAGAAAATTTTTTTTGGGTTTAGTGTCCCTTTAAGGGATGCTATGAAAAATAGAAATGAGCTTAACACTAATCTTTTTACAGAGGAGGTTTTGTTAGCATTATCAAAAATAAATGTTAAAAAGTCAGTGGGTCCTGATAATATTAATCCAAGGGTTTTAAAAGAACTTTGATCAGTGCTAACTGTCCATTTAACTGATCTGTTTAATCAGTCACCATTAACAGGAGCTGTTCTAGAGGATTGGAGAATAGCAAATGTAATACCTCTTCATAAAAATGACAGTACGGAAGAATCTGGTAAATACAGGCCAGTTAGTTTAACTTCAGAAGTAGGGAAATTAATGTAAAGCCTCTTAAAAGAAATAATTATGACTAACATAAAGACAAACAATTTAGAGGACGGAAATCAGCATGGTTTTACTTCAGGGAGATCATGTTAGACTAATCTAATTGACTTATTTGATTATGTAACAAAAGTAATAGACAAGGGTGGAGCAGTTGATGTAGCATATCTAGATTTCAGCAAAGCATTTGACACCGTCACACACAACAAACTAATTCACAAGCTGTATCTCCTTGGTCTAGACTAAATTGTGAACTGGGTGGAATGCTGGCTTAAAGTGAATGCCAATTTAAAGCGATTACTTAAAGTGAAATGATAGCAGTTAAAAAAAGTAATGACAGTTTAATTCATGAAATCATTAGTATATACTTATCTTCAGAGATATTTCACTATAAACGCTATACAGATAATAGCTGAAGTTCCGGTTGCCATTTTCAGCATTTGATTGACAGATGACTCATCTGCAATCAACTAGTCGAAACAACAATTAGCTGATTGCAGGTGAGTCATCTGTCAATTAAATGCTGAAAATGGTGACCAGAGCCTCAGCTACTATCCGTATAGCGTTTATAGTGAAATATCTCTGAAGATAAGTATATACTAACGATTTCATGAATGAAACTCTCATTCATTTTTTAACTGCTATCGTTTCACTTTAGGTAATCTCTTTAACTTGACATTCACTTTAAGGACAGAAAACAAACGGCCAGATCATGAGTTTTGTGTTAGAAGCTATGCGGTGCTAACAAGCAGTTTTCTCTCACCGCTCACTTACATGCAGCGCTGGTATTATGGGTTTTTACAAACCCGGCGTTAAAAGGCAAGAAGTGAGCGTTGAACAAAATTTTGCTCCTTACCGCACTCCAATACCAGCGCTGCTTAAGTCAGCGGTGAGCTGGTCGTACATGCTCGTGCACGATTTCCCCATAGAAATCAACGGGGAGAGCCGGCTGAGAAAAAGTCTAACACCTGCCAAAAAACAGCGTAAAACTCAGTAACGCACCCCTCTTGATTCCTATGGGGAAATAAAATTTATGTCTACACCTAACACCCTAACATGAACCCCGAGTCTAAACACCCCTAATCTTACACTTATTAACCTTAATCTGCGACCCCCAACATCGCCGACACCTGCGTTATATTTATTAACCCCTAATCTGCCGCTCCGGACACCGCCGCCACCTACATTATACCTATGAACCCCTAATCTGCTACCCCAACATCGCCGACACCTACATTATATTTATTAACCCCTAATCTGCCGCCCCCAATGTCGCCGCAACCTACCTACACTTATTAACCCCTAATCTGCTGCCCCCAACGTTGCCGCCACTATAATAAACATATTAACCCCTAAACCACCACACTCCCGCCTCGCAAACATTAGTTAAATATTATTAACCCCTAATCTGCTGTCCCTAACATCGCCGCCATCTACCTACATTTATTAACCCCTAATCTGCCACTCCCAACGTCGCCGCCACTATACTAAATGTATCAACCCCTATACCTGTCTAACCCTAACACCCCCTAACTTAAATATAATTAAAATAAATCTAACTAAAAATTCCTATCATTAACTAAATAATTCCTATTTAAAACTAAATACTTACTTGTAAAATAAACCCTAAGATACCTACAAAATAACTAATAGTTACATTGTAGCTATCTTAGGTTTTATTTTTATTTTACAGGCAAGTTTGTATTTATTTTAACTAGGTAGAATAGTTATTAAATAGTTATTAACTATTTAATAACTACCTAGCTAAAATAAATACAAAAGTACCTGTCAAATAAAACCTAACCTAAGTTACAATAACACCTAACACTACACTATAATTAAATAAATTAACTAAATTAACAACAATTAAATCAATTAAATTAGCTAAAGTACAAAAACAAACACTAAAATATAGCTGCAAGCAGCAATAGAGGTGGCCAGCGCATCATTTTTGCAAAGCCATATAAGTAGTTATGTCACAAAATAAAGCTATACAACAACTGTTTACAGTTCTAACATAAGCATTTGGAAAAAAAACACATTTTCAAAATGTTTGCGTTTTTTAAAATGGCTGCCACACCATATGACCTATACTTTCAACATGAACAAATGTAACTCTAGGTGACAATATATGGTTATACAGCAAATTTCACAGCTTTAACATAAGCGGTTGGAAAGAAAACACAGTTTCAACATTTTTGCGTAAACCAATATGGCTGCCACAGCTTGTGACTAATTCCTTCAACATGAACAACTGTGACTCTAGGTCACAATATAAGACTGTACAGCAAATTTCACAGTTCTTACATAAGCGGCTGCAGAGAAAATAGACTTTCGAAATTTTCGCGTAAGCCAAGATGGCTGCCCGATCGTAAGGTATACAGCCTCTAAATTATGCACAATAGTGCTTACTATAGATGTCAATAAACATGGCAAAAATAAAGCATTTTTGTAAAACGTTTTTTATTTTATTATGAATTTAAATATATCGTTAAGCAATTTTGAACAATTCAAAATGGCTGCCAAACCACATGACATATCAACTTCTCTTGAACAAATCTGGATGTTAGTCATAAGATAACTCTATAAACAAAATTTCAAGTCTGTCCCATAAGCGGTTTCGGAGAAGAAGATTTTTATAGTTTGTAAAAATGGCGCATACGAAACAAAATGGCCGCCAAGCTATGCAATGTATGGCTTTCAAATTGCACATACTAATGCTCACTTTAGACCTCTACAATTTGCAGAAGTTTTATGAAAATTTGCAAATGTTTTATTTCACGAAGGCGACTGCCCAATGCGAATTTTAACTGCAATATTGTCTTTAAGGGTTATGACTATGTGTAATCATGTGTCTATTACACTGTAATATTGTTAAATATTGTAAAACTAATGTATAAAGTGCAAAATTACGCAATTAAATGGCGATAAAAAGGTTAATGTCTCACAGCAGCCATGTTGATTATGGAAAAATCGCATTTTTAACAATCTTGGTAGAGGACCTTGAAAGGAGCATACGTGCAAAATTGCACTTTATTGCACTAAGCGGTTTAAGAGAAGAAGATGTTTAAAGATTTTCGCAAAATGCAAGATGGTTGCTACATCATGTGACCAAGTCACTTCTGTTGAGCAATGGCAAATCTAGGTCATAGCAGCACTAAACACAGAAAGTTTCAAAGTTGCAACATAAGCAGTTCCAGAGCTAAAGATTTTTAAGCAGTTCTCGAAATTTGTCGCAAAAAACAATATGGCTGCGTAACCTTATGACCTATGAGTTCAATATTGCATGAGATGTAGCATTGCAATAGGCTGTAGCAGCATACCTGATTTCAAGAGTTTAGCATAAGTAATTTGTGTTTTGTGAGCAATTGGCTCAAAAGAGGAAGTATTGAATTACAAATAATTACGATAAACATAAAACCGATATTGCTGTCACATCATGTGACTGATTCTCTCCTAATGAGCAACTATGAATCTAGGTAACAATATACGACTGTACAGCAAATTTCACAGTTCTTACATAAGCGGTTGCAGAGAAAATAGACTTTCAACATTTTCGCGTAAACCAAGATGGCTGCCCGATCGTAAGATATACAGCCTCCATATTATGCACAGTAGTGCTCACTATAGAGGTCAATAAACATGGCAAAAATAAAGCATTTTTGTAAAACGGTTTTTGTTTTATTATTAATTTAAATATATCATTAAGCAATTTTGAACAATTCAAAATGGCTGCCAAACCACATGACGTATCAACTTCTCTTGAACAAATCTGAATGTTGGTCATAAGATAACTCTATAAACAAAATTTCAAGTCTGTCCCATAAGCGGTTTCGGAGAAGAAGATTTTTATAGTTTTTAAAAATGGCGCATACGAAACAAAATGGCCACCAAGCTATGCAATGTATGGCTTTCAAATTGCACATACTAATGCTCACTATAGACCTCTACAATTTGCAGAAGTTTCATGAAAATTTGCAAATGTTTTATTTCACGAAGGCGATTGCGCAATGCGAATTTTAACTGCAATATTGTCTTTAAGGGTTATGACTATGTGTAATCATGTGTCTATTACACTGTAATATTGTTAAATATTGTAAAACTAATGTATAAAGTGCAAAATTACGCAATTAAATGGCGATAAAAAGGTTAATGTCTCACAGCAGCCATGTTGATTATGGAAAAATCGCAGTTTGAACAAACTTGGTAGAGGACCATGCAAGGAGCATATGTGCAAAATTGTGCGTCATTGCACTAAGCGGTTTAAGAGAAGAAGATGTTTGAATATTTTCGCAAAATGCAAGATGGCTGCCACATCATGTAACCGAGGCACTTCTCTTGAGCAATAGCAATTGTAGGTCATAGTAGCACTAAGCACAGCAAGTTTCAAAGTTGTAACATAAGCAGTTCCAGAGCTAAAGATTTTTAAGGGGTTGTCGAAATTTGGCGCAAAAAGCAATATGGCTGCCAGAGCATGTGACCTATGAGTTAAATTTTGCATGAGATGTAGTACAGCAATAGGCTGTACCAGCATACCTGATTTTAAGAGCTTTGCAAAAACAGTTAAGCAGTTATGGGCAATTGAATACAAAGCTTGGCGGAATAAAAAGAATAATAATAATAATAATAATAATAAATATAGCTGCAAGCAGCGATAGAGGTGGCCACGCGCATCGCCTTTGCAATGGCATACAAGCTGCAAAGCCACAATATATAGCTATACAGCAAATTTCAAAGATTTAACATAAGCGGTTGCAAAGAAATCACATTTTCTAAATTTTTGCATTAACCAATATGGCTGCCATAGCTTGTGACCAATTCCTTCAACATGAACAAATGTGACTCTATGTCACAATATAAGGTTATACAGCAAGTATCACAGTTCTAAAATAAGCAGTTGCAGAGAAAATAGATTTTCTAAATGTTCGCATAAAACAAAATGGCTGCCAGATCATATGATATACAGCTTCCATATTATGCACAATAATTCTCATCATAGATGTCAATAAACATGGCAAAAATAAAGCATTTTTGTGAAACGGTTGTTGTTTTATTATTAATTTAAAAATATCGTTAAGCGTTTTTGAACAATTCAAAATGGCTGCCAAACCACATGACCTATCAACTTCTCTTGAACAAATCTGAATGTTAGTCAAAAAATAACTCTGTAAACAAAATTTCAAGTCTATCCAATAAGCGGTTTCGGAGAAGAAGATTTTTGTAGCTTTTAAAAACAGTGCATACGAAACAAAATGGCCGCCAAGCTATGCAATGTATGGCTTTCAAATTTCACATACTAATGCTCACTATAGACCTCTACAATTTGCAGAAGTTTTATGAAAATTTGCAAATGTTTTATTTCACAAAGGCGACTGCGCAATGCGAATTTTAACTGCAATATTGTCTTTAAGGGTTATGACTATGTGTAATCATGTGTCTATTACACTGTAATATTGTTAAATATTGTAAAACTAATGTATAAAGTGCAAAATTACGCAATTAAATGGCGATAAAAAGGTTAATGTCTCACAGCAGCCATGTTGATTATGGAAAAATCGCAATTTTACCAATCTTGGTAGAGGACTTTGCAAGGAGCATACGTGCAAAATTGTGCTTTATTGCACTAAGCGGTTTAAGAGAAGAAGAGGTTTAAAGATTTTCGCAAAATGCAAGATGGTTGCTACATCATGTGACCAAGTCACTTCTGTTGAGCAATGGAAAATCTAGGTGATAGCATCATTATGCACAGCAAGTTTCAAAGTTGCAACATAAGCAGTTCCAGAGCTAAAGATTATTAAGCAGTTCTCGAAATTTGTCGCAAAAAACAATATGGCTGCGTAACCTTATGACCTATCAGTTCAATATTGCATGAGATGTAGCATTAAAATAGGCTGTACCAGCATGCCTGATTTCAAGAGTTTAGCATAAGTAATTTGTGTTTTGTGAGCAATTGACTCAAAAGAGGAAGTATTGAATTGCAAATAATTACGATAAACATAAAACCGATATTGCTGCCGCATCATGTGACTGATTCTCTCCTAATGAGCAATTATGAATCTAGGTAACAATATAAGACTGTACAGCAAATTTCACAATTCTTACATAAGCAGTTGCAGAGAAAATAGACTTTCGAAATTTTCGCGTAAACCAAGATGGCTGCCCGATCGTAAGATATACAGCCTCCATATTAAGCACAATAGTGCTCACTATAGATGTCAATTAACATGGCAAAAATAAAGCATTTTTGTAAAACGGTTTTTGTTTTATTATGAATTTAAATATATCGTTAAGCAATTTTGAACAATTCAAAATGGCTGCCAAACCACATGACGTATCAACTTCTCTTGAACAAATCTGAATGTTAGTCATAAGATAAGTCTATAAACAAAATTTCAAGTCTGTCCCATAAGCGGTTTCGGAGAAGAAGATTTTTATAGTTTTTAAAAATGGCGCATACGAAACAAAATGGCCGCCAAGCTATGCAATGTATGGCTTTCAAATTGCACATACTAATGCTCACTATAGACCTCTACAATTTGCAGAAGTTTCATGAAAATTTGCAAATGTTTTATTTCACGAAGGCGATTGCGCAATGCGAATTTGAACTGCAATATTGTCTTTAAGGGTTATGACTATGTGTAATCATGTGTCTATTACACTGTAATATTGTTAAATATTGTAAAACTAATGTATAAAGTGCAAAATTACGCAATTAAATGGCGATAAAAAGGTTAATGTCTCACAGCAGCCATGTTGATTATGGAAAAATCGCAGTTTGAACAAACTTGGTAGATGACCTTGCAAGGAGCATATGTGCAAAATTGCGCGTCATTGCACTAAGCGGTTTAGGAGAAGAAGATGTTTGAATATTTTCGCAAAATGCAAGATGGCTGCCACATCATGTGACCAAGGCACTTCTCTTGAGCAATAGGAATTTCAGGTCATAGTAGCACTAAGCACAGCGAGTTTTAAAGTTGTAACATAAGCAGTTCCAGAGCTAAAGAAGTTTAAGCGTTTGTCGAAATTTGTCGCAAAAAGCAATATGGCGGCCAGAGCATGTGACCTATGAGTTCAATTTTGCATGAGATGTAGCACAGCAATAGGCTGTACCAGCATACCTGATTTTAAGAGCTTTGCAAAAACAGTTAAGCAGTTATGGGCAATTGAATACAAAGCTTGGCGGAATAAAAAGAATAATAATAATAATAATAATAATAATAATAATAATAATAATAATAATAATCCGAACAATAACAATAGGTTGTCCTGCAACTTTGTTGCTGGCCACCTAAATATAGCTGCAAGCAGCAATAAAGGTGGCCAGCGCTTTATTTTTGCAATGCCATATAAGTAGTTATGTCACAAAATAAAGTTATATAACAACTGTTTACAGTTCTAATATAAGCATTTGGAAAAAAAACACATTTTCGAAATGTTTGTGTTTTTTTAAAATTGCTGCCACACCATATGACCTATACTTTCAACATGAACAAATGTAACTCTAGGTGACAATATATGGTTATACAGCAAATTTCACAGTTTTAACATAAGCGGTTGGAAAGAAAACACAGTTTCAAAATTTTTGCGTAAACCAATATGGCTGCCACAGCTTGTGACTAATTCCTTCAACATGAACAACTTTGACTCTAGGTCACAATATAAGACTGTACAGCAAATTTCACAGTTCTTACATAAGCGGTTGCAGAGAAAATAGACTTTCGAAATTTTCACGTAAACCATGATGGCTGCCCGATCGTAAGATATACAGCCTCTATATTATGCACAATAGTGCTCACTATAGATGTCAATAAACATGGCAAAAATAAAGCATTTTTGTAAAACGGTTTTTGTTTTATTATTAATTTAAATATATCATTAAGCAATTTTGAACAATTCAAAATGGCTGCCAAACCACATGATGTATCAACTTCTTTTGAACAAATCTGAATGTTAGTCATAAGATAACTCTATAAACAAAATTTCAAGTCTGTCCCATAAGCGGTTTCGGAGAAGAAGATTTTTATAGTTTTTAAAAATGGCGCATACGAAACAAAATGGCCGCCAAGCTATGCAATGTATGGCTTTCAAATTGCACATACTAATGCTCACTATAGACCTCTACAATTTGCAAAAAGTTCATGAAAATTTGCAAATGTTTTATTTCACGAAGGCGACTGCGCAATGCGAATTTTAACTGCAATATTGTCTTTAAGGGTTATGACTATGTGTAATCATGTGTCTATTACACTGTAATATTGTTAAATATTGTAAAACTAATGTATAAAGTGCAAAATTACGCAATTAAATGGCGATAAAAAGGTTAATGTCTCACAGCAGCCATGTTGATTATGGAAAAATCGCAGTTTGAACAAACTTGGTAGATGACCTTGCAAGGAGCATATGTGCAAAATTGCGCGTCATTGCACTAAGCGGTTTAGGAGAAGAAGATGTTTGAATATTTTCGCAAAATGCAAGATGGCTGCCACATCATGTGACCAAGGCACTTCTCTTGAGCAATAGGAATTTCAGGTCATAGTAGCACTAAGCACAGCGAGTTTTAAAGTTGTAACATAAGCAGTTCCAGAGCTAAAGAAGTTTAAGCGTTTGTCGAAATTTGTCGCAAAAAGCAATATGGCGGCCAGAGCATGTGACCTATGAGTTCAATTTTGCATGAGATGTAGCACAGCAATAGGCTGTACCAGCATACCTGATTTTAAGAGCTTTGCAAAAACAGTTAAGCAGTTATGGGCAATTGAATACAAAGCTTGGCGGAATAAAAAGAATAATAATAATAATAATAATAATAATAATAATAATAATAATAATAATCCGAACAATAACAATAGGTTGTCCTGCAACTTTGTTGCTGGCCACCTAAATATAGCTGCAAGCAGCAATAAAGGTGGCCAGCGCTTTATTTTTGCAATGCCATATAAGTAGTTATGTCACAAAATAAAGTTATATAACAACTGTTTACAGTTCTAATATAAGCATTTGGAAAAAAAACACATTTTCGAAATGTTTGTGTTTTTTTAAAATTGCTGCCACACCATATGACCTATACTTTCAACATGAACAAATGTAACTCTAGGTGACAATATATGGTTATACAGCAAATTTCACAGTTTTAACATAAGCGGTTGGAAAGAAAACACAGTTTCAAAATTTTTGCGTAAACCAATATGGCTGCCACAGCTTGTGACTAATTCCTTCAACATGAACAACTTTGACTCTAGGTCACAATATAAGACTGTACAGCAAATTTCACAGTTCTTACATAAGCGGTTGCAGAGAAAATAGACTTTCGAAATTTTCACGTAAACCATGATGGCTGCCCGATCGTAAGATATACAGCCTCTATATTATGCACAATAGTGCTCACTATAGATGTCAATAAACATGGCAAAAATAAAGCATTTTTGTAAAACGGTTTTTGTTTTATTATTAATTTAAATATATCATTAAGCAATTTTGAACAATTCAAAATGGCTGCCAAACCACATGATGTATCAACTTCTTTTGAACAAATCTGAATGTTAGTCATAAGATAACTCTATAAACAAAATTTCAAGTCTGTCCCATAAGCGGTTTCGGAGAAGAAGATTTTTATAGTTTTTAAAAATGGCGCATACGAAACAAAATGGCCGCCAAGCTATGCAATGTATGGCTTTCAAATTGCACATACTAATGCTCACTATAGACCTCTACAATTTGCAAAAAGTTCATGAAAATTTGCAAATGTTTTATTTCACGAAGGCGACTGCGCAATGCGAATTTTAACTGCAATATTGTCTTTAAGGGTTATGACTATGTATAATCATGTGTCTATTACACTGTAATATTGTTAAATATTGTAAAACTAATGTATAAAGTGCAAAATTACGCAATTAAATGGCGATAAAAAGGTTAATGTCTCACACCAGCCATGTTGATTATGGAAAAATCGCAATTTTACCAATCTTGGTAGAGGACCTTGCAAGGAGCATACGTGCAAAATTGCGCTTTATTGCACTAAGCGGTTTAAGAGAAGAAGGTGTTTAAAGATTTTCGCAAAATGCAAGATGGTTGCTACATCATGTGACCAAGTCACTTCTGTTGAGCAATGGAAAATCTAGGTCATAGCATCACTAAGCACAGCAAGTTTCAAAGTTGCAACATAAGCAGTTCCAGAGCTAAAGATTATTAAGCACTTCTCGAAATTTGTCGCAAAAAACAATATGGCTGCGTAACCTTATGACCTATGAGTTCAATATTGCATGAGATGTAGCATTGCAATAGGCTGTACCAGCATACCTGATTTCAAGAGTTTAGCATAAGTAATTTGTGTAAAAGAGCTGATTACTTTGGGGCAATGCCCTGCAAAAGGCCCTTTTAAGGGCTATTGATAGTTTAGTTTAGGCTAGGGTTTTTTTTTATTTTGGGGGGCTTTTTTTAATTTTGATAGGGCTATTAGATTAGGTGTAATTAGTTTAAATAGCTTGTAATTTGTGTATTATTTTCTGTAATTTAGTGGGGGTTTTTTGTACTTTAGCTAATTTAATTTATTTAATTATTTTTAATTTAGTTAATTTATTTAATTGTAGGTTTAGGTTAGGTGTTATTGTAACTTAGGTTAGGTTTTATTTTACAGGTACTTTTGTATTTATTAGCTAGGTAGTTATTAAATAGTTAATAACTATTTAATAACTATTCTACCTAGTTAAAATAAATACAAACTTGCCTGTAAAATAAAAAAATAAACCCTAAGCTAGCTACAATGTAACTATTAGTTATATTGTAGCTAGCTTAGGGTTTATTTTATAGGTAAGTATTTAATTTTAAATAGGAATTATTTAGGTAATAATACTAATTTTTATTTAGATTTATTGTAATTATATTTAAGTTAGGGGGTGTTAGGGTTAGGGTTAGACTTAGGTTTAGGGGTTAATACATTTAGTATAGTGGCGGCGACGTTGGGGGCGGCAGATTAGGGGTTAATAAATGTAGGTAGGTGGCGGCGATGTTAGGGATGGCAGATTAGGGGTTAATAATATTTAACTAGTGTTTGCGAGGCGGGAGTGCGGCGGTTTAGGGGTTAATATGTTTATTATAGTTGCGGCGATGTCCGGAGCGGCAGATTAGGGGTTAAAAATTTCATTTTAGTGTTTGCGATGCGGGAGGGCCTCGGTTTAGGGTTTAATAGGTAGTTTATGGGTGTTAGTGTACTTTTTAGCACTTTAGTTATGAGTTTTATGTTACGGCGTTGTACCATAAAACTCTTAACTACTGACTTTTAAATACGTTAGGACTCTTGACGGGGCCACTTTTTGGCCTCCCAGGACAGACTCGTAATATCAGCGCTATGGAAGTCCCATAGAAAAAAGACTTTACGAAGTTTACGTACAGTGGATATAAAAAGTCTACACACCCCTGTTAAAATGTCAGGTTTTTGTGATGTAAAAAAATTAGACAAAGATAAATCATTTCAGAACTTTTTCCACCTTTAATGTGATCTATAAACTGTACAACTCAATTGAAAAACAAACTGAAATATTTTAGGTAAAGGGAAATAAAAATAAAAAACTAAAATAATATGGTTGCATAACTGTGAACACCCTTAAACTAATACTTTATTGAAGCACCTTTTGATGTTATTACAGCACTCAGTCTTTTTTGTTTATGAGTTTTTCAGCATGGCACATCTTGACTTGGCAAGATTTGCCCACTCTTCTTTGCAAAAACACTCTAAATCTGTCAGAATGCGAGGGCATCTCCTGTGCACAGCCCTCTTCAGATCACCCCACAGATTTTGAATTGCACTCAGCTCTGGGCTCTGGCTGGGGCATCCCAAAACTTTAATCTTCTTCTGGTGAAGCCATTCCTTTGTTGATTTGGATGTATGCTTTGGGTCGTTGTCATGCTGAAAGATGAAGTTCCTCTTCATGTTCAGCTTTCTAGCAGAAGCCTGAAGGTTTTGTGCCAATATTGTCTGTTATTTGGAACTGTTCATTATTCCCTCTACCTTGACTAAGGCCCCAGTTCCAGCTGAAGAAAAACAGCCCCAAAGCATGATGCTGACACCACCATGCTTAACTGTGGGTATGGTGTTCTTTTGGTGATATGCAGTGTTGTTTGTGCGCCAAACATATCTTTTGGAATTATGGCCAAAAAGTTCAACTTTGGTTTCATCAGACTAGAACACCTTTTGCAACATGCTTTTGGGAAACTTCAGATGTGTTTTTGCAAAATTTAGCCGGGCTTGGATGTTTTTTTTGTAAGAAAAGGCTTCTGTCTTGCCACTCTACCCCATAGCCCAGACATATGAAGAATATGTGCGATTGTTGTCACATGTACCACACAGCCAGTACTTGCCAGATATTCCTGCAGCTCCTTTAATGTTGCTGTAGGCCTCTTGGTTGCCTCCCAGACCAGTTTTCTTCTCATCTTTTCATCAATTTTGGAGGGACATCCAGTTCTTGGTAATGTCACTGTTGCACCATAATTTCTTCACTTGATGATGACTGTCTTCACTGTGTTCCATGGTATATCTAATGCCTTGGAAATTCTTTTGTACCCTACTCCTGAATGATACCTTTTAACAATGAAAACCCTCTGATGCTTTAGAAGCTCTCTGCGGACCATGGCTTTTGCTGTAGGATGATACTAACAAAATGTCAGGATAGACCTGCTAGAACAGCTGAACTTTATTTGGGGTTAATCAGAGGCCCTTTAAATGATGGCAGGTGTGTACTGACTCCTATTTAACATGATTTTGAATGTGACTGCTTAATTCTGAACACAGCTACATCCCCCGTTATAAAAGGGTGTTCACACTTATGCAACCATATTATTTTAGTTTTCTATTTTTATTTCCCTTTACCTAAAAGATTTCAGTTTGTTTTTCAATTGAGTTGTACAGTTTATAGGTCACATTAAAGGTGGAAAAAGTTCTGAAATGATTTATCTTTGTCTAATTTTTTTACATCACAAAAACCTGACATTTTAACAGGGGTGTGTAGACTTTTTATATCCACTGTAAGTTGTTTTGTGGTAAGGCCAAAGAAGTGTGCGGTGCCCCTAAACCTGCAAGACTCGTAATAGCAGCGGTAGGGAAAAAGCAGTGTTAGGACCTGTTAACGCTGCTTTTTCAGCCTAACGCACAACTCGTAATCTAGCCGAAAGTGTCTTAGTAAATGGAGTACATTCAGCAGAGGGGACTGTTATTAGTGGTGTTCCTCAGGGGTCAGTTCTGGGGCCTGTTTTGTTTAACATATTTACCTGTGATATCATTAAAGGGCTACAGAGGAAAGTATGTCTGTTTGCAGATGATACAAGAATTTTGTGAGTGGATGTTCCGGGGGGTAGACAAAATAAGAAGTGATACACAATAATTGGATGAGTGGACAAATGACTGGGATCTAAAGTTTAACACAGCAAAGTGTAAAATTATGCATTTAGGGAAGAAAAATCCAAATGTTAATTACAGTCTCAATGACACTTTACTGACTGTTACAAATGAGGAACAGGACCTGGGAATTATTATTTTAGATTATTTAAAATTTAGCAAACAATATAGTACTGCATCGAGTAAGGCCAGCAGAATGCTTGGATGTATTGGTAGAGGTATTTGCAGCAGAAATAGTAAGGTTCTTATTCCACTTTATAGATCATTAGATAGGCCTCATCTTGAGTATTGTGTGCGATTCTGGAGGCCGTTTCTTGAGAAGGATATTAAAAAACTTGAATCTGTGCAAAGGAGGGCTACCAAAATGGTACATGGTCTAAAAAAAAAACTTACCAGGATAGGCTCAATGACCTAAATATTTATAGCTTAGAGCAGTGTTTTTCAACCAGTGTGCCGTGGCACACTAGTGTGCCGTGAGAGATCCTCAGGTGTGCCACGGCAGACTGACAACAGTGTGACATATTTTTTAAACTTTGCTTGTTTTTTACTCCCAGTGCAGGGGTAGTTTGTAGGAGGCATGGCATAACAGCACACTACATACAGTATGTGTGTGTTTGTGTGTATGTGTATATATATATATATATATATATATATATGCTGTATTAGGCTACAATGTGTGATTTTTTTAAAATTTTGGGATGGTGGTGTGCCACAGGATTTTTTAATGTAAAAAAGTGTGCCACGGCAAAAAAAAGGTTAAAAATCACTGGCTTAGAGAAGAGAAGGGGAAGAGGTGATATGATAGCAACTTTCAAGTACGTTAAAGAGCTTAGTAAAACTGAGGCTGTGGGTATTTTACATAAAATGGAAAATTCAAGCACAAGGGGTCATGATCTCAAGCTGAAGGGTAGTAGATTCAGGAGTAATTTGAGGAAGCACTTTACAGAAAGAGTGATTGATTTACGGAATAAACTTCCTCAAGATGTAGTAATGGCAAACACTGTGGGGGACAAAAATGTCTGGGACAAGCAAAAGGCTATTCTACAAACTAGATAAGTTTATACTTTTAGGTAATATCGGACAGACTTGCTGGGCATATGGCTCTTATCTGCCGTCAATATCATACGGCTAGATTACGAGTTGTGCGTTAGGCTTAAAACGCAGAGTTGGCAGGTCCTGATGCTGCTTTTTAACGCCCTCTGGTATAACGAGTCTTGAAGGTACAGACTCACCGCTCACTTTTTTCAGCCAGACTTGGAAATACCGCAAATACACTTACGTAAATTGCGTATCCTCTTTTTTCAATGGGACTTGCATAGCGCCGGTATTACGAGTCTGCCAAAAAGTGAGCGGTAGACCCTCTCCTGTCAAGACTGGTACCGCATTTTAAAGTCAGTAGTTAAGAGTTTTACACTACAACACCGTAGCATAAAACTCTTAACTAAAGTGCTAAAAAGTACACTAACACCCATAAACTACCTATTAACAACCCCTAAACCGAGGCCCTCCCGCATCGCAAACACTTAAAAACATTTTTTAACCCCTAATCTGCCGAACCGGACATCACCACCACTATAATAAATATATTAACCCCTAAACCGCCGCACTCCTGCCTCGCAAACATTAGTTAAATATTATTAACCCCTAATCTGCCGTCCCTAACATCGCCGACACCTACCTACATTTATTAACCCCTAATCTGCCGCCCCCAACGTCGCCGCCACTATGCTAAAGTTATTAACCCCTAAATCTAAGTCTAACCCTAACCCCCCCTAACTTAAATCTAATTTAAATAAATCTAAATAAAAATTACTATAATTAACTAAATTATTCCTATTTAAAACTAAATACTTACCTATAAAATAAACCCTAACATAGCTACAATATAACTAATAGTTATTATTTTTATTTCACAGGCAAGTTTGTATTTATTTTAACTAGGTACAATAGTTATTAAATAGTTATTAACTATTTAATAACTACCTAACTAAAATAAATACAAAAGTACCTGTAAAATAAAACCTAATCTAAGTTACAATAACACCTACCACTACACTATAATTAAATGCCTTACCTAAATTAAATACAATTAAATAAAATTAGCTAAAGTACAAAAAAAACCAAACACTAAATTACAGAAAATAATAAACAAATTACAAGATTTTTAAACTAATTACACCTCATCTAATCCCCCTAACAAAATAAAAAAGCCCCCCCAAAATAAAAAAAAGCCCTACCCTACACTAAATTACAAATAGCCCTTAAAAGGGCCTTTTGCGGGGCATTGCTTCAAAGTAATCAGCTCTTTTACGTGTAAAAAAAAAATACAAATCCCCCACCACCCACACAACCAACCCTACTCTAAAACCCACCCAATACCCCCTTAAAAAAACCTAACACTAACCCCTTGAAGATCACCTTACTGGGAGAAGTCTTCATCCAACCGGGCAGAAGTCCTCAACGAAGCCGGAAGAAATCTTCTATCTTCATCCATCCGGCGCGGAGCGGGTCCATCTTCAAGACATCCGACGCGGAGCATCCTCTTCATCCGATAACTCTTCTGGAATGAAGGTTCCTTTAAATGACGTCATCCAAGATGGCGTCCCTTCAATTCCGATTGGCTGATAGAATTCTATCAGCCAATCGGAATTAAGGTAGAAAAAATCCTATTGGCTGATGCAATCAGCCAATAGGATTGAGCTTGCATTCTATTGGCTGATTGGAACAGCCAATAGAATGCCAGCTCAATCCTATTGGCTGATTGGATTTTTTCTACCTTAATTCCGATTGGCTGACAGAATTCTATCAGCCAATCGGAATTGAAGGGACGCCATCTTGGATGACGTCATTTAAAGGAACCTTTATTCCAGAAGAGTCGTCGGATGAAAAGGATGCTCCGCGTCGGATGTCTTGAAGATGGACCCGCTCCGCGCCGGATGGATGAAGATAGAAGATTTCTTCCGGCTTCGTTGAGGACTTCTGCCCGGTTGGATGAAGACTTCTCCCAGTAAGGTGATCTTCAAGGGGTTAGTGTTAGGTTTTTTTAAGGGGGTATTGGGTGGGTTTTAGAGTAGGGTTGGTTGTGTGGGTGGTGGGGGATTTGTATTTTTTTTTTTCCGCGTCGGATGTCTTGAAGATGGACCCTCTCCCCGCCGGATGGATGAAGATAGAAGATGCCGTCTGGATGAAGACTTCTGCCCGTCTGGAGGACCACTTCGCCTGGCTTGGATGAAGACTTCTCCCGGCTTCGTTGAGGACTTCGGCCCGGTTGGATGAAGTTTTCTCCCGGTAAGGTGATCTTCAAGGGGTTAGTGTTAGTTTTTTTTTAAGGGGGTATTGGGTGGGTTTTAGAGTAGGGTTGGTTGTGTGGGTGGTGAGTTTTAATGTTGGGGGGGATTTGTCATTTTTTTTACAGGTAAAAGAGCCGATTACTTTGGGGCAATGCCCTGCAAAAGGCCCTTTTAAGGGCTGTTTGTAATTTAGTGTAGGGTAGGGCTTTTTATTTTGGCGGGGCTTTTTTATTTTGTTAGGGGGATTAGATTAGGTGTAATTAGTTAAAAAATCTTGTAATTTGTTTATAATTTTCTGTAATTTAGTGTTTGTTTTTTTGTACTTTAGATAATTTAATTGGGGGCAGCAGATTAGGGGTAGGGGGCAGCAGATTAGGGGTTCATAAGTATAATGTAGGTGGCGACGGTGTCCGGAGCGGCAAATTAGGGGTTAATAATTATAATGTAGGTGTCGGCGATGTCAAGGGCGGCAGATTAGGGGTTAATAAGTGTAAGATTAGGGGTGTTTAGACTCGGGTTCATGTTAGGGTGTTAGGTGTAGACATAAAATGTATTTCCCCATAGGAATCAATGGGGCTGCGTTAAGGAGTTTTACGCTGCTTTTTTGCAGGTGTTAGATTTTTTTCAGACGTCTCTCCCTGTTGATTCCTATGGGGAAATCATGCACAAGCACGTTACACCAGCTCACCGCTAACAAAAGCAGCGCTGGTATTGGAGTGCGGTAATGAGCAAAATTTTGCTCAATGCTCACTTCTTGTCTGGTTTGTAAAAACCCGTAATACCAGCGCTGTCTGTAAGTGAGCGGTGAGCATAAACTGCTCGTTAGCACCGCACAGCCTCTAACGCAAAACTCGTAATCTAGGTGTATGTTTCTATGTTTCTAAATGACATGCTGTATCTGAATCATGAAATAAAAAAATTGGGATTAGTATCCCTTTAAAGTCAGCTTTAAAGTCATCTGGATTTGACAGTTTCCATGCAGAATAGATATATACGCAGAGAATTCCAAGTGTAGACCTATTTTTCCTGGGACAGTCACATTTTTGATTTCCCGTCCCTATCTTTTAAGCTTGTCCCTTGTTCAAATCAGTCTGTATATAGTTTATGAATATTGCGTGCAGTGCAGTATTTCCATCACAGAGGTTGCTGTGGCATTAGTCTAATTGCTTACAGTATATATTTTTTTCTGCATGTGGTCTTCTGTTACACTAAAGTTTAGCAACGTGAGGTCAGGTGTCAGGTAAAGGGAAGCCATGAGATATAATACAATTGATGGTAGGATGCAAGGGGTGATGAAGCAAGGGAGCAAAAAATTCAGATTTACTGGGGCATTTCTGGGATTATTAACCTATTGCCAGCAATTACTGCAGCAGAAAAAATAAAAGCATGAATAGTTACCTCATAAAATGCCACCCACTTGTGAAACTTTCAATAGTGCCTTAGCAAGTCCTCAATCTATCTGCATATGTTGTTCTCAGCAGCCCCAAGACAACAGTTAGTAGGTTAAACATGCTGAGGTTATATCACTCTTTAATTTCAGGCTGTATAACATCTATATAAATTAGGGTGCTTTACCCCTGCTTGCATATTTTGGTACATACTGTAAATATATTCTACCTATGCAAATTATGTTCTTGATAGTAAGGGAGGTGATGAGGAGCTTGATGCTTTAACCTGCATTAAAGGCTATAACAGTGCACAAAGAAAATGCTCTAATACAGGGTTCTTAAAATTTTGCCCAAGACCCAGTGCAATGATACCACATACATTCAATACCCTATTTTTATGCTTAGTCTGAAAATTTCTGAAGTAATATACAACAAGATAGCTGCAATTTTTGGCAAAGTGACTAAAATGTATGTTTCTCCAACATAGGTGTGTCCGGTCCACGGCGTCATCCTTACTTGTGGGATATTCTCTTCCCCAACAGGAAATGGCAAAGAGCCCAGCAAAGCTGGTCACATGATCCCTCCTAGGCTCCGCCTACCCCAGTCATTCTCTTTGCCGTTGTACAGGCAACATCTCCACGGAGATGGCTTAGAGTTTTTTAGTGTTTAACTGTAGTTTTTATTATTCAATCAAGAGTTTGTTATTTTAAAATAGTGCTGGTATGTACTATTTACTCAGAAACAGAAAAGAGATGAAGATTTCTGTTTGTATGAGGAAAATGATTTTAGCAACCGTCACTAAAATCCATGGCTGTTCCACACAGGACTGTTGAGAGCAATTAACTTCAGTTGGGGGAACAGTGAGCAGTCTCTTGCTGCTTGAGGTATGACACATTCTAACAAGACGATGTAATGCTGGAAGCTGTCATTTTCCCTATGGGATCCGGTAAGCCATGTTTATTAAGATCGTAAATAAGGGCTTCACAAGGGCTTATTAAGACTGTAGACTTTTTCTGGGCTAAATCGATTCATTATTAACACATATTTAGCTTTGAGGAATCATTTAATCTGGGTATTTTGATATAATAATATCGGCAGGCACTGTTTTGGACACCTTATTCTTTAGGGGCTTTCCCAAATCATAGGTAGAGCCTCATTTTCGCGCCGGTGTTGCGCACTTGTTTTTGAGAGGCATGACATGCAGTCGCATGTGAGAGGAGCTCTGATACTTAGAAAAGACTTTCTGAAGGCGTCATTTGGTATCGTATTCCCCTTTGGGCTTGGTTGGGTCTCAGCAAAGCAGATACCAGGGACTGTAAAGGGGTTAAAGTTAAAAACGGCTCCGGTTCCGTTATTTTAAGGGTTAAAGCTTCCAAATTTGGTGTGCAATACTTTTAAGGCTTTAAGACACTGTGGTGAAAATTTGGTGAATTTTGAACAATTCCTTCATATTTTTTCGCAATTGCAGTAATAAAGTGTGTTCAGTTTAAAATTTAAAGTGACAGTAACGGTTTTAATTTAAAACGTTTTTTGTACTTTGTTATCAAGTTTATGCCTGTTTAACATGTCTGAACTACCAGATAGACTGTGTTCTGAATGTGGGGAAGCCAGAATTCCTATTCATTTAAATAAATGTGATTTATGTGACAATGACAATGATGCCCAAGATGATTCCTCAAGTGAGGGGAGTAAGCATGGTACTGCATCATTCCCTCCTTCGTCTACACGAGTCTTGCCCACTCAGGAGGCCCCTAGTACATCTAGCGA